>NW_024377588.1:0-21061 GCF_016835505.1 Polypterus senegalus
TTTGAACAGAACTCTGTGGCGATCCAAAATTTCTTTAGAATACAGAAATCCCCTCCCAAAAAATTTTTGTTTAAAATGCTCAAATGCACGTGTTTGTTCCAATGTGGTTTCCTTTTTTTTAGATCCAATCCCTGCGTGGTTTATCATGTACACTGAAATTAACCGCTATTGTTTATTAGTTTAAAGCATCTGATTGCAATTAACCTGTAACAATATAATGGTCCCGAATGGCCAAGCTATTCCAAATACCATAGCTGTTTAAGCTTTGTTACTCTCCTGCACCTTTTTCTTCTTTTTCAGCTGCTCTCATTAGGGGTTGCCATCTTTTCCATATTACTCTCACTGCACGCCAGAGTATTTATATCACTGTATCTGAATGTGGAATGTGGATGAAAACTCAGACCAGACAGCAGGTGCGTTATAAAGCAGCTTTATTTTTCAGAGTCACGGTGAGAAGAGTTTCAGAAAAGCAGACAATCAAATATACATGACAGCGTCAGGGCTCTTCTGAACCCGTCTGTTGGTGGGGTCAGTTATACACCCTAGAATGCGTGATTTAATATCATTATAAAATGTAACAGTCAACACATTTATTATACACAAACCTTGAGCCCCTTTAAGCCCTTGTAAACTTGATTTCTTGGCTCCTTTTGTTATGGCGTCAGATGTAAGCTAAGGAAACTGATAAGGCAGACTCATGTGTGGAATGCTCAGACCTTGAGTTCTTTGCACAAATATTTTCTGTTTGCTAAAACAAAGCATGCTTTTGCATGGTATAGTAAAGCTTTCTTCTCAGATATGAATTAGTACAAGGGAACAGAGAAATTCAGTTTCCACATCCCCCTTTTTAGCAAACAAAAAATATCTGAAGCATTTTTTCTTTGTGTAAAAAGTAAGCCTTTGCCATAGAGGCAGTAAAATACTTGGATACAATGTATCTTATCAAGGGAACAATACAGCAAGCTACAAGCAGGAAAACAATTAAAGCAACCGTAAGAGAGATGAAAACTGACTTAAGCCATTGGCCCCAGGACCCAAAAGTGGACATAAACCATTTGTCCCAAGGATTGAAATGCCAGAATAAGTAGCTAGTTCATGTCAAATCAGCTAAAGCACGGGTGATTGATCCATCAGGAGCTGTATTATTAGGGATATAGGTACAGCATGCATCACCAAACATAGCAAAACGCCTCCTTTCTCAGCCAGGACCATATCTAAAGCCAATGAGTTTGCCAGGTCATGAGGGATGTTTTATCAAGTTGCTCATGGATACCTTCAACAGCTTCAGTAAAATTTAAAATTGTTATTGTAATAGAGGTAATTAATCCAATCTACATATTTGTTTATAGTAACCTGAGGAAAAATAGACTCAAATCCGGCAGCAACTTTGTCCCTTGCCTTGAACTTATCAGGGACTCCACAAGGGACTCCAATGGAATTAAAATACACCCCAGGGCCATGTAGGGAAAACTGGGAAGGGTCCACAGAACGGGGTCGACGACGTCAGCCAAACATGGTCGACACATGGAAGGCAGTTAAAGGGAAAAGTCGGAAAGGCATAACAAGTTGTATTAAAGGAGAAGTGCCAGTCCAGTCAGGTGGTAGGATGTCAAGCAATTTAGACCTATGGCACATCCACCAAATATCAGCTCGTGGAGTATGATAATTTGGAAGTCAAAGAGGAAGAATTAATCGAAAAGTTTGGAAGCAAAAGAGGATGGATATTACCAATATTTGTGCCACAAGAGGAAGTGAGATTCCTAAAAACAGGTATAAATACCTTTATCAGGCTGGAACATCGGAGTCATGGGAAGAGTAGAGGGAAAAAGAAGGAAAACTGTAATGCAATTAGAGTCGATTGGAATAGAGGAAGAGATAAAAATGGCAAGTAAGCAAGAAGGCCAGTAGGATCATCTATGTTAGAAAGAGGAAAAGGGACAGTGGCTAGCTGTAGCACATGCATAGCAATCAGATTGATTCACTTTTCTAGCGAATATAATACCCATTGCAGCCAACGGTTCTGATCCCCATACCCAGTTTCAATCGAAAAAGTGGAAGAAAAGGTGGAAATATTCATGACCTTGACAGGGGCGGGTTTGGACCAGGGTAAGAGAGGGGTGTGTGTATGGGGAAATGGGAGGTGTTAGTAACAGGGTTCTCAACCTTAATTTGAAATCTCCCTAGAGGATCTATTCCAGATACATATGCCCCTAAAATATAGGTTCCTGAATCATGTAAAGAAGGGTTCTTCAGAGTAATGATCAAAGGGTTACAATGGTATTCGGCACATTCATGAGGGGCATGTCCTTTTTAATAGAAAAGCGATATTTCAGACCATACTTTGGGCCTTATAGGGTTGATAACCCCAGTCATCAGTTCCAGTATTAGCAAAAACCCAGTCCCACTTGTCACAGTTACTTCCGAATCCAGAGTTTGTAACAGTTCACACACTATTTGTCAGACCAGGTCCACTGGATTTGTCGATCAGTCCCACAGTCAATAATAGAACAAAAATCCACCTGAACTGATGTGGTGACTCCGAAAGGAAAAGTCAAGGTGACCAGAGCATGACAAGGGGATGGAAAGACATAGTAGGACCACAATCAAGGGTGCCATCTTTTGCTATGTGAGATGTGAACCCAAGCAGGCAGTCCTCAACTTTAACAGCGTGTGGTGTCGACAGCAGAACTTGGAATGGTCCTCTCCACCGAGAGTGATGCCAATGTTTCCTTCAAGTATCTCTAACCAGAATCTAGGTTCCTTTGATGGAGGACTAGCTCTCCAGGCCTGATTCACCTGCTCGTGGACTTCCTTCAGAGAAGCTTGGAGACCTGTAAGACTGGAAAGAAGATCATTGTCCACAGTATGCAGTGTAACATACCTATGACCATGCCGACTGGCATGGGCGTCGTCAGAATTTTGAATGGCGCGGCCCTAACTGCCGATGTGTTCTTCCCTTAATCCCATCAAGGCCAGAGGCAGAGCATCAGGCCAAGTTAAATTTATTTGCTCACAGATTTTAGCCAATTTAGATTGCAAGGTACCATTGCATCGTTCCACAATACCTCCACTCTGGGGGTGGTATTTGCAATAATGATGCACATTTATCTGGAGCCAGGTGGTTAATTCATTTATAATGGAATTTACAAAGTGTGTGCCATTATCAGTTTGTAATTTCTGTGGTATGCCCCATCTTGGAATGATTTCCTTTATCAAGCTTTTGCCACAGTTTTGCATCTGCATGTTTGGAAGGAAAGCTTCCACCCATCGGGAGAACACATCAACAGTTACTAAACAGTATTAGGTACCTTTGATGGTGTCAATTCAATGAAGTCCATTTGAAGGTGTTGAATAGACCCATTAGGTTAGGTGTAACGCGGACTTACCTGGGTGCCCTTTCCTACATTAAACTTTTGACATAATGCACAGCACCTGCAGAACTGCTCTGCATATGTAGAGAAACCTACAGCTTCCCAATGTTTTCAACATCTTGAACCATGAGCGTCTTTTCCAGCATGGTCTAGGCCATGGGCGATTTTTTCCATACCTGGGAAAGAAGTCTTTGGGAGGAAAGGCTTGTTAGTTTACTTATGGTCCAGACTCCATCAGAGAGGGACCCTTCTTTGACCATTTTCTCTTCCCTGTGTCCATGGCTGCACTATGTAAAGAAATAATTTGATTATCAGTGTCCTGGTCATTTCTCTGTTGGAATAAAGAGATTGGTGTGTTATTATACGCAGCCCGTTTAGCAAAATGATCAGCTAATTTGTTTCCTTGCTGACAGGATCCTGTTTTCCTGTGTGAGCTTGACATTAACGATCGCTAGCTTTGATGGTTTCGCTTATGGCCTCTAAGAGGATTCTTTTAGTTTTTGATGCTGAATGGGCTTGCCAGTACTGGTCTTGAATCCTGAGTTTCCATAATGCCCCATGATCATGGCAGACTCCAAAGCATATCTAGAATAAGTATAGATAGTTACAATTTTTCCCTGTAACAACTGACAAGCACCAGTTTCCTCTAGGTCTGGTCTAGGTTTTATAACCTTAGTTATTTCATCATGACAGTTGGTAGAAGAGTAGCTGGATTTAGGGTGGAGCACCTTTCTATGGTAACATTTGACAATGTACAGAGTACATTTTGATAGTGTATTTCCCTAGCAGTAGTGAGATGTGAGGTTTTAGCCCATACTAAAATGGAGTGTATGGGCGTGAGGCACTTTTACCACTAGGGGCTCATGAGCACTATATCTGTACTGGCTAGCACGGCCTCTGTTGTGGCTGCTTCAGCTCTGAGACAGGTTGGAAGTCCGCAGCCACTGGATCCAATTTTTTCAAAAATAGGCTAAGCCTTTGTTTTTTCTCCATGGAGTTGTGTGAGAACTGCATTCATATATCCCCCTTCTGTTCATGGACGAGATAGTCAACAGTCCTAACGCATGCACAAACAGTAGGGCACTTTTTTTTTTTTTTAAGTCACATAGAGCATTCTCAGCTTGATCATTCCATGCCACCCTGACCAGAAATGGGAGATCAGGTGATCGCTAAAGTTTGCAAAAGCTGTACTCTTTCAGTGAAGTTTAAAATCCATTGCCGGCAGTATTCTAGAATGCCTAATACAGACACAACCTGTTGCTTTGTAACAGGTCTAGGAAGATTTGAGTGGTGTTTATATGATCGCTAGAGAGAGAGCTCTTGTTTCATAAAATGTCATGACCTGAATATTTCACAGTTGTTTGAATTAACTGCAGTTTTGTTTTAGAAACTTTATGGCCATTTTCTGCTAAAAATAACAATTTCTGAGTATCACGTGCACAATCTTCTTCTGTAGTACTACACATTATATCATCTACATACTGTATCAATACACTGTCTTTATCTGGCTTTAAATTTCGAGCAAGAGCTTATCCAATACACAAGGGCTGCAGTATATCCCTGAGGCATAAAGGTCCTTGTCCAACGGCGGTTTTGGAAAGTAAAGGCAAACCAGAATTGAGAGTCGGGTGCAAAGGAATACAAAATAAGCTAGCAAGGTCAATAACAGAGAAATAACGGGTGGACGGGGGTATCGTAGAAAGTATAGTGGAAGGATTAGGAACAATAGGTGCCCTAGGAAAAACTGCAGAATTAACGTTTTCGAAGATCTTGAACAAAAACACCATGAACCGTCAGCCTTTTAAACAGGTAAAACGAGGGAGTTGACTGGAGAGTATTTCTTTTGAATGATTGCTCCACGCTTCACGAGATCGGAATGACGGCGGAGATGCCAGCCTCTGCTGCTGGAGACAGAGGATACTGGTCGCATGCGGGCAGAAGGACGATTTTGGGTAAATCACCAGTGGCTCACAGTGTGCTATCCTTCCATAATCATTTTCCCTGGGACCACAGTGCATCGGGAAATGAGGAAAGCCAAGAGGAGAGGTGGTTTACAATGAAAAAGCAGAAAGGGAAGGACGGTACAGGAATTTAGGAATAGAACAGTAAACCCTCGTCGGTTAGAGAAATAGAGAGGGAGAGCTCTGTCATCAGATCCCCTTCCTAACAGATTAACAGGGCAGAGCTGATTTAATAAAAACGGTGCATCAAAGTGGAACCACTGAAATGAAGCTGAACCTGAAGAGGTTTAGACACCAGCAAAACATGTGGTTGTCCAGAAGCAGTAAGCGCAGTCACTGTATCTTTTGAGGCAGACTAGAAAAGCAGTTTCAGTGCCATTCACTAGCAAAGTCAATAAAGGATCTGTGTCTGTATGGCGAGTGTGCAAAGGAAATTGAAGAGAATGGCTGGGGGTCCCTGTGAAAGGAATATCCTCAGGTTCAGGTAAGGAAGTTGGGGGAGGAAGCTGATGTGGGCAATTGCAGCAGAAGTGTCCCATCGTAACAGGCAAAATGTAAGTGCTTGATCTGAGGGGAGAGGCAGCTGAGCAGATGAAGAATTCGGATTAGGAAGTAAAAATCCGTAACCTCTCCCCTGGCTCGCCCGTCCTCGAAAAATCCACATCCTTCATCCGAGGCAGCTCCACCTGCATAATAATTCATTTGTGCAGCGATTACCTTGGTCTGAGTATCTGACTCTTTTGCTTAGTCTGTCATTCAGCATGCTCAGTGTCTTTAAACTTCATCAAAAGTGGCCAGATGGGAATCCAAATACAGGATGTGCTTACTTTATTTTGAATATCACTTCTGAGTCCTGACACAAAAGGAGGAACTGCTACCTTGGCATGGTCATATGGGCTGTCTAAGCAGAATGGTTTGTCATCAAGTCCTGAATGCGGTGTGCCCATTCATCTACCGTCTCATCTTTCTTTTGTTTGCAACTGAAATAAGGTACCAGTCGGTGCCCTTTTATATTTTGCAGTTATTGCAGTTTTCACGGGTTCCCATTGGGCAAGGAAAGGACCTTCATTATTTTGTCCACTGCCACTGTTCTCCATTATGCTGCCCATGATTGACAGTAGCCCAAATGGTGCCCATCTTTCTGTGAGCACCTGGGTCCATTCAGCCGACTGGGTTTGAATATGTTGTCTAGTTGCTGCACCAGATCCACAAACTTCAACCCACCGATTACCTTAAGATCAGGCAATTTGAACACTGTGTCTTTCAGCTCTTGAATATCTCAGTTCACGAGTACATTACAGTAGTGGGGTTATCGCTTCCTGGGGTTGTGTGGATCGTGTTGGGGGTTAGGGACCTTAATTAAAGGCATGAAATGTGGGTACTAAAGGTTTTGGGGACTTAAACGGGGTAAGGTTTTCAGGGACTTATCTCGAGGGTCTTGCTTCTAGTATCGTTGTGATATGGAGGGCTTTTTGTGTGAGTTAGCAGAGCCTCCCATAGCCCCTAACAAGTGGCCGTCCAGTCATACCTGGATCTGTAAGTGAGGAGGGATCGCACTGATATCGCTTCATCAAAGAAATCAAGTAACTGGGCATCGGTAACCACAGGAGCCATTGGGGCATGGGGTGAATGTGGCGGTTGAAGGGTTGTGGTAA
This sequence comes from Polypterus senegalus, assembly GCF_016835505.1. Lineage (NCBI taxonomy): Eukaryota > Metazoa > Chordata > Cladistia > Polypteriformes > Polypteridae > Polypterus > Polypterus senegalus. The sequence goes on from NW_024377588.1 coordinate 6,988, forward strand.
AGTGTTGGGAAAGAGAGCACGGATATAAAGGGTCTTTTAATCACTCCTTTTCCTCCTTCCTTCAGACTAGGGTCCCGTATCAGCCTGCACTTTCTGTAAAGCTATAAGCAGCTCTTCCTTTTCCTTTCTATTCTTAAGTTCAGCAACTTAAAGCTCATTCCGCTTCTGTAGCCAACGCTGTAGGTCTTTAATAACCATTTCCCATCTGTCATACATATCCATCCGATAAGGACCTCCATTACAACAACCCTGTGTATTTCTGCACAGTATTTTTCTAATGTCCTGTATCTCATTCATATCTCCGGTTCCTTCCACTACGCCATCTACCTGCACTGTCCTTATTCCACTTTCTACATGCCTTTTTTTTTTTTAATCTAATCCTGTCTTCTTTTTCAATGAGCTTTCAAGGGACCGCTTCGATCCCGACAGCGACTAGGTGCCTGGCGATCTCAAAATAATCCTTCTAACATTAGGTTTTTAGGACTCTTAGGGGACTGTTTGACTGGCTTGCTAATTGTTTTTTCCCATAGTAAGCGGCAGGATCTCAGCAAAAATGACTCAGCCTCGATAAACCCCATTCCACCCCGTCCGCTCCTATCCCGGATTACAGCTTCAGGTGACTTCGGTTCCATTTATTCACATCAGCAGAATCCTACATCAATACGGCTTCGTGAGTCCGGGATATGGAGGTTTAACCCCGATCCTCTTCATCAGACCTTTGTATGTGTCAATCTGCCAGGGTATAGTCTCCGCCAGCTTAGCAACCGTGAGACAAGAGTATGACCAGACAGCGGATGTAAAACTTCGACCTCCCGTTATTTAAACACACATTCTCTAAATACCCCCTTTCACCCCATTCCTCAAATTATTATAGGAGTGTGCCACTAGCTCTTTCTATTCCACTGCACAGGGGTGACTAGCTAACATTCACACTGTGCGATTCGTAGTGTCCCAAAGCTACTTCGTGAGTCCCTAGAACCCTCCTATGGGTCTGATACAGTATGCTCTCTTGTTCTTTATTTTGCATATGCTTTATTTTTTCTTTCTATATTCGTGTGCTTCAAGCACACCAGTCAAACTCAACTAACAGGAATCCCCTGATCTACTCACCGTGACTCCATCCACCTGCCTGGAAATGCCCGTCAAGTGGGCACCATGCGGCTAGGAGGAGGTCAGCGACTCCCACGCAGGGAAGCGCCCAAGGCAGGCCAATCCCACATTACGGCTGAACCCGATCCGGCGAATCGACTCCACCAGCGATCCTCTGGGCGATCCTGCATGAGGAGCGTCTGCGTCCTCCCACGCACGCCAAAACTGTGGGCGAAAACTCAGAAAACTCAGACAGCAGGTGCAGTTATAAAGCAGCTTTATTTTTCAGAGTCACGGTGAGAAGAGCTTCAGAGCAGATAATCAAATATACACAGCAGCATCAGGGCTCTTGTGAACCCCATCTGTTAGGTGGGGTCCAGTTATATACCCTAGAATTATTATACACAAACCTTGAGCCCCTTTAACGCCCTTGTAAAACTTGATTCTTGGCTCCTTTTGTTGTGCATGCTCAGATATAAGCTAAGGGAAAACGTGATAAGGCAGACTCATGTGTGGAATGCTCAGACCTTGAGTCCTTTGTACAAATATTTTTCTGTTTGCTACAAAACAAAGCATGCTGTTGCATGGTTCAGTAAAGCTTACTTCTCAGATATGAATTAGTACAAGGGAACGAAGAGAACATCTCAGTTTCCACAGTAATCACAGCTCTACCACAGCTGATTGCAAAGAGAATTATCAGTATACAGCATCAAGCACACACCGCCTCAGCCATGCTGTCTATTTTAACCACTTCCATGCGGCAAACGCTTCAGAGCCTTTCCTGTACTAACCTTGCGGTTCAGAAACAGTTTCATCCACAAGAACTATAAACGCAATCAATCAGCCCATCAAGTCCTCCTTGTAGAACTGTTTGTTCTATAAGTACAATTACCTCACTGTAAACCTGTGATACAGTTATAATATTGCACAACCTGCACCACTTTATAAAGTGTGTATTTACATATGATGACAATATCATTTTTAAGATGAAATGCAGCAAAATATGTTTATTACATGATACAGATACAATGTTAACATCATTTAAATAACCTGTATTTTTAATAATTAAACATGTGAGGACACAGTGTTGCAGCTTAGCACTAGGGAATTTTTCTGGCTTGTGCTGTATTCTTGCTGGGTCTAGATAGTTGGATAGAATAATTAAACATGTACTATGAAGATATTTCAATGTTCCTTAAACGCTTTTGAAGGATCAGAGTTCTAAGCTCACAGATGGCTTAACGCCTATTACTGAGCTGATTTTGTGGCAATTGGGTACTTGGAGAATGAAAAGGAAGGACAGGAATTGGGGGCTAGTATGCTTGAAAGAGACAGTACTGCTGCAGTATATTATTTCATTAAAGGTCGCAAGATGGTGCAGCAAGAATCTTACGCGAGGCAGGAACAATCCCTGATGGGGCACCAGTTCGTCACTATCACTGCCACCGATGTTCCCATGTTTAATAAATTTTTTTTTCTTTATTAATTTTATTACAATCCATACAAAACAATCAAGTTTTTACAAAAAGAAGAATTGAGTTAAGAACAGATCAATCCCTACCCCTGAGAGAGAGAGCAAGCCAAACGGCGTAAAATTTAAGGCTTGTAAACATACCTAAATTAATAAATTCTCTGTTCTTTATAAACTTATTTTAAAATATAACTGATTAGATCCTGCCATGTTTTGAAAAAAAGTCTGCACGGATCCTCTAACTAAGTATTTGATTTTTTCGAATTTCAAATAATATAACACATCGGTTTCCCACTGGACTTTTTTGAATTCTTGAGATTGAGCAATATTTTTTCCAGCGTGGATGAGGGTGCAAGATGAGGAAAATCTGGAAGGTTCTGTTTAACAAAGTTCCTGATTTGAAGATAGTGAAAGAAATGTGTAGCTGGAATGTAATTGTAATTGTTCATAGGATGCAAAGACGTTGTCTATATAAAGATCTCTAAGCAAGTTAATTCCAAATTTTTTTCCAGATATTAAAAACTGCATATGTTTGCGAAGGTTGAAAGAGGTGGTTCTCTTGCAGGGTGCCACAGATAGAAGCTTCTCCGTCTTAAAATGCTTTCTACATTGGTTCCAGATTCTAAGTGAGTGGAGCACAATTGGGTTATTAGTGTATTGCCGATAACGTGTGTTTATTGGAGCACAGAGCAAGGAATACAAAGAAGTACTGCAGGATTTTACTTCTATTGTGTCCAAGCCTGTGTATGTTCTTCTATTTGTGTCCAGGTTCTTATCACCTGTATATTTGCCCAGTAATAAAACTGGAAGTTAGGTAGAGCCATGCCGCTTCTGCCTTTTGTCTTTGTAGGGTCGCTCTTTTGATGCGTGGATGTTTTGAATTCCAAATAAATGAGGTTATTGTTGAATCTAATTGCTTAAAGAATGATTTATTAATGTATATTGGATGTTTTGAAATAAAAAAGGAGCTTAGGAAGAATATTCATCTTAACAGTGTTAATTCTTCCAGCTAGTGTGAGATGAAGGGTTGACCATCTATGCAAGTCTTGTTTAATTTTTTCCATGCAGACAGCGAAATTTTGTTGATAAAGAGCTTTATGTTTACTTGTGATGTTTACCCCCAGGTATTTAAACTGTTCTGCAATGATAAAAAGGTAGGGTGTCTAATCTAATATTATATGCTTGAGAATTCACTGGAAAGAGTACACTTTTATTCAGATTAATTCTGAGACCAGAGATCTTTTGAAATTCTGTGAGTGCTGCTAAGACTGCAGGCACAGAATTTTCTGGGTCCGAAATATACAGTACCATATCATCTGCATATAATGAGATTTTCTGTTCCAGTCCTTCTCTGCTAATCCCCTTTATCTGATCAGTATTTCGACAATGTATTGCCAGTGGTTCAATGGCAATCACGAAACAGACAAGGGCCATCCTTGTCTAGTGCCACGTTCTAGTTTAAAGTAGTCTGAGCAAATGTTATTGATGCAAACTGAAGCTTCTGGGTTAGTATACAGTAATTTAATCCATGCACAAATGTTCGGGCCAAACCCAAACTTCTCCAATATAGTAAAAAGGTATTTCCATTCAATCATGTCAATGCTTTTCTGCATCCAATGATAATAATATTTCTGGGGTGATTTAGTTGGTGAGTATATTACATTAAACAGGCGTAGAAGATTTGAAGATAAGTGTCGGCCCCTAATAAATCCAGTTTGGTCTTGTGATATTACGAGGGAGCACTTTCTCCATCCTTCTAGCTATGATTTTAGAGAGTATTTTACGTCGTTATTCAGAAGTGAAATTGGTCTGTATGATGCACATTGTTTTTGTTTTGGGAAAACAGTGATTAATGCTTTGCGAAAGGTTTGTGAAAGAAATTGGTTATCTCTGGCTTCTGTAAATGTTGCTAATAGGAGGGGAGCTAGCTGAGCGGAGAATTTCTTGTAAAACTCTGCAGGGTAGCCATCAGGGCCTGCTGCTTTTCCACCTTGGAGTGACTTTATAGCATCTAGTAATTCTGATAATGCCAGAGGTTTATCAAGTTCCTCCACACTAAAAGCATCTATTTGTGGTATCTGTAATGTATCCAGAAATGCATTAGATTGTATATTGTCTTCTTTAAACTCAGTAGTATATAGGGATTTATAGTAGTCTCTGAAAGTGTGCATTATATTTTTGTGTTCATGATTTTATCTCCGTTCGTGTTAGTGATTACCGAGATTGCGTTGCGCACTTCTTGCTTGTGAATTTGTTGAGCTAAAAGCTTATTAGCTTTCTCTCCATGTTCATAGTAATGATGTCTGGATTTGTAAATTAGTTGTTCAGTTTCTTTAGTTGTCAAGAGGTTTAATTCTGAATGTTGAGCCTGCCTCCTCCTATGTAGAGTCTCGCTTGGTAGTCTGGCATGTTCTTCATCTATTTTAGTAATTTTGCTTTTTATCTCTGCTACTTTCTTGCTTCGGATTTATTTCTGTGGGAAAGATATGAGATAATCTGTCCTCTTAAGAAGGCCTTAAGAGTTTCCCAGAGTATTCCTGCAGAGATCTCGGAAGATGTATTTGTCTCTAGAAAGAATTTGATTTGTTTGGATATAAATTCAGTACAATTCTGTCAGCTAATAGAAGCGGGTTGAGGCGCCATCTACGGGGTGAGTGTATGGGGCTTAGTAATTTCAGCTCCAAGATCATAGGTGCATGGTCCGAAATAACAATAGCATCATATTTACAAGATTTAATCTTAGGCAAGAAGTTATTGTCTATAAAGTAATCAATCCTTGAGTAGCAATGATGTACTGGTGAGTAGAAAGAATATGTTCTTGAATTTGGGTTTAAAAACCTCCAGGGATCTGATAAGTTGTGATCAGTTATACTTTGTAATTATCTTTGCGGTGTTAGTTGCCGTTCCCCCTGTGGAGGAAGTCCTATCTAAAAGTGGATTTAAAACACAATTAAAGTCCCCAGCCATTATAACTTTATGAGTGTTCAGATTGGGAATGGATGCAAATAAATTTTGTATAAATTCCTTATCATCAACATTAGGTGCATAAACATTTATCAAAATCATTTTACAGTTAGATAAGTCTCCCATGACCATTACATATCTCCCTTCAGGATCCAATACTACATCTGATGCTACAAATGGTACTGTTCTATGTATGAGAATTCCCACCTCTAGTTTTCTTTGTAAAACTAGAATGGAACATTGGCCAGTCCAGTCTTTTTGCAGCCGGAACTGATCCTTGCTTAGTAAGTGGGTTTCCTGTAAAAATACTATTTTAGCATTTAGACCTGTTAGGTGAGAAAGTACTTTCTTTCTCTTTAATTCGTGATTCAGGCCTTTAACATTCCAGCTTACGAAGTTAACTGTCCCATCATGGAGACACTGATTCTGAGTTTTTGATGTCATTTTATAGTCTTAACTGGAAGTGAGATAGTTTAGGTCTTAATTTCCTATTTCCCCAGAGTTGTTGCCATGCAGCTTATTATTACGTTGATAGTTATAATTATAAAGATTGAGAGGATAGATTAGGTATAGATCAAGCCTGCTCTCTTCTCTCCCCTTAACCCCCACCCTCCCTTTTGCCTCCCCAAGTGAGGCTAAAACCCACTTCACGCAGTCCCAGTCCTCTGACATACCCAGAGACAGAGCACGTCCAAAGCACAACAAGCCCCATGCAGTGGCGCTTTAGGGTTAAAAGATAGAGATATCTGTTACCAATATAGTCTTTAAAAGAAAAAAAAAAAGAATTTTGCACTTAAAATATATATATAGTCTTCAGCAATTTTAGTGCATTAAGATGATACACCCAGATAATAAACCCGTGATGGTGTTAAAGATATGTCCAAAATAAGCATAACAAGTGTTAATGCTCTTAATGCAGTAATAGCAATAACAGTAAACCAAGGGTATGATATTGAACAGTCTCTTTAGGTAGACATGAAATAATTAGAAAAGAAAAAGAAAAAAAAAAGGAGGAAAAAGTAATTAAGCACAATAAAACATAAACAGATAGCGCCCTAGTAATACTAAGTAATAATAAGAATATATGAGAATATATGCTGATAAAACCCCGTATTTAAAACGAATAGATCATACAGTAGATTATTAATCCTAGTGTAGGGTACCTACAAGTTGGATTTCGTATGAGCTTTTATTTTGACATTTAGATGTTCATATGAGCTTTTATTTTGACATTTAGATAGGCGTTTTTTTTTTTTAACTTCAGTGCGAGCGAGAGTTGAGAGGAGTGACTGTGGGCTAAAAGGGAAGGTGTCGATTTTGGAACTTTTATTAAGTTAAAGTTAAGTTTAGTCCAGCGACATGCATTAGAGCTGCAAGACGATGCTTCTAAACCTCTGTTTGTTTTAACGAGCCTGTCATTAGTAGTGACATAGCAAGTTTTGCTGCCGTGCTCGTGCGTGGAGCAGAGAACAGGGCCGTCAGAGTTTTAGAAGGTTATACGGTGGGGAAGTTGAATACCCCGCTTATTTTGTCTGTTTTGCATCCGATTTTTGTCAGTTCGAATCTAACTCAAAAACTTGATGGATGTTGTTGCTCATTTTTTTTTTGAGAAGAGCCAGTTGATTCATTAGACGGGATCCTGTTTGTTCGCAAGACTGACTGATCTCCAGTGGACACGATTGCAGGCCTTGTTGGATCGAGCTGTAGCTTTTAGGATCATGGGGACAATTGTTGGAGATCATAGGCCGAAAAGAACATTACCCTGCCTATCTGGACACCTTTCAGCGCTCCGTCTAGGACCCCAGTGTGGTGATGTACTTTAGTTTCTTCATTTTCCATTGAATGCTGGTAAGCAAGTAGTCTTTTCTTTCAGTGAGTGTAAAGACTGAACTGTGCAGTAAAGGAAATCTCTCACACGTGGACCAGTGACATATGAATTCATCTACAGAGTTATTCACATACTTTTTCAAGAAGTGTATGAACATTTCTGAATTTTTTTTTTTTGAATAGACATAGTATCCTTGCACTGGACTTGTAAGTGAATTGATTAACATTTGAACTGAACTTACTTAATCTATATTGTAAATGTTACTCTTTTCAGTGCTGTAATGGAGGAACACTGATTGTTGTTTAAGGTACAACGGAGAAAGACACACATTGTTGGGTTTATTTATTTATTTATTTATTGTCAATCTGTGATTCAATTTCAAATTGAATGGGTTCGAAATACTTTCATTTTCCAGTAAAGAAACAAAAGAAGAGAAAGAAGTTATAACTCATTTAACTTGTCTCTTGATTACTGACTTTTATCTCAAGTTTTCTGTTTAGTTCAATTGAAACGTGTAAGTTGGTTAAGTATCTCATACTAAGGAGTATGGGCTCACACCTATTCTGTTAGATTAAGGGGAGTGTGGGTAGCATAGTTAAAAGCTTAATCATCAAGTTATTTGCACGCTCACACACACACACCCAGACACTGTGTACAAACAAAATCCTGGAGCCCACCTCACCTTATCTGTAGCAGTATAAAGCGACACAATAGGCAAACAACATATAGCTACTTGCTATACAGAGACCTAAAGCATTGGGTGTGGGGACTAAGATCCTGTTACTCACTCAGTCTTCCTTAGTTAGGAGTCTAATATTTCCCCCACAAGGACGGTGGCATATTCACTCCGCCACATTTTGGCGTCACGAACAGGATCAACTCCTGATTCCTCATTTAGTGCAAGTTTCTGTCCTTGAGTCAACATCATGGCTGAACTGGAAGAATTAAAGAGACAGTTCGCAGAGATGCAAACGCGGTTTGGTGAGCAGACAGGGTTCTTGGAACAAGCCAGAGCTGAACAGAGGGAGGCTCTTTCCCTCGCTAAAACCATTATCGAACAGCAAGCAGCTGCTCAAAGAGTACCATCTACTGTTTATATCCCAAGAGATCGTAAGCTTCCAGAGTTTAGCGGATGTCGTCCAAGCCTGGTGAGTTGAATATAGAAGAATGGATAGATTCAATGAAGTCTGCCTTAAGGTGATGAAAATTCCTGAAGAAGACAGAATTGAGTTCGTTAAGCAGTATCTAAAAGATGAGGCAAAGATGACAGTGAAGTTTATGCTTAGTGGAAAGGAGAAGTCAGTGAAAGAGATCTTCAGTGCTTTGGACGAGACTTATGGGGACAAACTCCCTATTGGTAGCAGATTGAAAGAGTTTTATGACCGCAAACAAATGCCTGGAGAAACCATTCGTTCTTATGCTTATGACTTGCGGGAGAAGCTGAGTATAATCCAGAACCGTGAGCCATCCAGAGTTCCTGATCCTGATGGCGTATTAAAAGAACAGCTCGTGCTAGGTCTCAAAGATGATTCTAGTAAGACGGAAATGAAGAGGAGAGTTAAAGCCGAGGAGGATCTGACTTTCATCCAGCTGATGCAAGAAGCTGTACTTGGTCGAAGAAGAGGAAGTGCAAGTTCCAAGCAACTTGAAAACTAGTACGCTCACGCGGGCGCCATTCATGCTACCACTGCGACTCGGAGAGCTCTTCAGCCACTCTCACCCTGGAGTCGCCTTCACGAAGCTATTCAACAGATAGCTACCCGGCAAGAAGAACTTTTCCGGATGGTAAGCAGCAAAGAAAAAGTGAAACCTTTCGCGAAGGAAAGCAAGACAAAAAGTGCCCCATTAAAGGATAGTGAAGGAAGATACATCTGCTATACTTGTGGTAAGCCAGGACACAAGCCGACATTGTCTTCAGAGCAGAGAAAGTTCAAGCAGAGGGCAACCTCACATAACAGAATTGGAAAAGACAACTGATCGAGACACTTCAGTACTGGAGAGTCCAGGTCCATCTGTTATTAGAAGTCATACTGCAGACTGTAATACAGGGGATGTACCCAAAACTGTGTGTGAAAGTGCTTTTGGAGATTGTCTAACTATCGAACTGAAAATTGCTGGTATCAAAACTATCTGCCTCTTAGACACGGGGTCAGAGGTGACTACTATCACTGAGTCACATTTTAAGAATCACTTTGGAGAAGTTGTGTTGTCGTCCTCCAACTGGGTCCGGCTTACAGCAGCAAATGGCCTAGACATTCCCATCATAGGATGTCTGGAAGCCGACATAGAGTGAATGGGGAATATGTTGCATGGAAAGTGCGTGTTTGTGATCAAAGAAAGTGATTCCAATGGGACGGAGTTGAAAGGATTGCCGGGCATTGTTGGGATGAACGTGCTGAGTGATTTTAAGGATCTATTCATGGCCGTTAAAGGTGTAAAAAAGATGGACAGGTATAGCAATGGTTCTAAGGGAGGCAAAAGTCCAGCGAGTGTTGGCTAACATTAGGAGGCAGACTGAGGCACTGAGCTGTGGTGAAAAGATTGGCTTTGTGAAGGTTGCTGGGAGGCAAGCAATCACTATCCCTCCATTCAGTGAGCGCGTGTTGGAAGGCCACTGCCGAATACCACCAAGAATGAGCTGTCAAGTGTTGGTGGAGGCCTCAACCAATGTCAGCTTGCCTAAAAAGTGTTCTGATTGCTAATGTACTCGCCAGGACGGCAGATGGTAAGGTCCCAGTCAGAGTGTTGAATTCGAGTGAAAAGCCTGTAAAGCTCCCACCACGATGTAGGATCGCCAGACCTGTCCAAGCCACAAGAAGTTGTGCCAAAAAATGCTCGCCGAGTTGGAGGAGAAGGAGGGTGCTTTGCATGTTAAGGCTGTGCAGCAGCGTCAGGTGAAAGAAGAGGTAAGCACCAGGGAGCAGTTACCAGTCCCAGTACAAATAAACCTAGAGAACCTCACTGAAACTCAAAGCCGCAGACTCCATGACCTGCTTGCAAAGCACAGTGATGTGTTTTCAAAGAACGATTGTGACTTTGGTTACACGACGGCCGTCACTCATAGTGTCCCAACAGGAGATGCTCCACCTATTAAACAAAGACATCGTAGAATCCCACCTCAGGTGTTTCAGGAAGTAAAAAAAACATGTTCAGGATTTGGTGTCTCAAGGTATTCTCAAAGATAGCTGTAGTCCGTGGGCATCTCCAGCTGTGATTGTGATTAAGAAGGATGGCAGCATACGCTTTTGCTGTGACTATAGAAAGTTGAATAAAGTGACTTGCAAAGATGCTTTTCCACTCCCGCGTGTGGAAGAGTCACTGGATGCCTTGGGAAATGCGCAGCTGTTTTCCACCCTTGATCTTACTGCGGGCTATTTCCAAGTGGCGATGGGTGAGGATGACAGAGCAAAGACAGCTGTCACCACTCCCTTTGGACTATTCGAATGGACCAGGATGCCATTTGGACTGTGCAATGCTGCTGCGACATTTCAACGCCTGATGGGAGTGGTGCTCGGTGATCTTACGTTCGACATACTGCTCATATACCTTTACGACATTATTATCTTTCAAAAGACTTCGATAGCCATTGTCAAAGACTGGAAGTAGTGTTCAATCGGCTGAGACAGCATGGTTTGAAATTGAAACCTAGCAAGTGCTTCCTTCTGAAACCTGAAGTGAAATTCTTGGGTCACCTAATTTCCTCCCAGGGAATAAGGGTGGATGAAGAGAAAACTCGAGCATTGGAAACTTCGCCTGCACCCAAGAATGTCAAAGAGTTGAGGCAAGTACTTGGATTTATGAGTTACTACCGAAGGTTTGTTCCTGGTTTTGCTCAGGTAGCCCTGCCGCTTCATGCTCTGGTTGGTAAAGGAGGGAAGGGAAAACCGGCCGAAACTCTTGACTGGACAACCGAGTGTCAACCTGCATTCGATAAACTCAAGGAGTCTTTAATGTCTCCACCAGTCCTTGCATACCCAGATTTCAGCCAGTCTTTCATACTTACAACCGATGGGAGTTTGCGTGGTCTTGGGGCCGTGTTAAGTCAGCGCATAAGGGGTGCTGAGCGTGTAATTGCGTATGCAAGTCGGGGCCTTCGAGGTTCAGAAAAGAATGACAGAAATTACAGCGCTTTCAAACTAGAGTTACTTGTCTTAAAATGATCTGTAACTGAAAAGTTCAAAGAGTACTTAATCTACTCAAAGTTCTCTGTGTTTACAGATCACAACCCTTTGCGTTACTTGGAGACGGCAAACTTAGGAGCTGTTGAACAGCGGTGGATAGCTCAGTTAGCAGAATTTAATTTTGAGGTATTCTATAAGCCAGGACGTCAGAACCTCAGTGCAGATGTGTTGTCAAGGATTCCATCTGGAGAGGAGCCGGAGCAAGAGGATTCTGCTAAAGATTTCATTAAGATGAACTCGGATGTAAGTACGTGCATGCTTTTGGCCAGTCGCCGAAAAGCAGCAGAAAGTGCAAGCATCGGTTCAAGTGTTGGTGTCAAGGAAAATCCCTGGATATAACTGGAGTGATATAGAAGAGCCACAAAAGGTCGACCTAATATAGCCCCAGTCTACCAGGCTGTATTAACCAACAAGTATCTGAGTACAGTTGATCAGCGCAGCATGGATGTGGAATTAAAGAAGCTTGCTAGACAATTCATACGACTCAAGCTTAAAAAAGGAGTGTTGTTCCGTACTATCCTTGATCCAAGGGATGGAGAAGAAATTTGTCAGTTAGTGGTTCCAGAATCCCTGCGGTACAAGGTCTATGAAAGTCAACATGATCATTGTGGCCATTTTGGAGAAAGGAGCACGCTGGAGCGCATGAGGCGAAGCTCTTACTGGCCGACAATGAGTAAGGATGTTCAAAGCTGGGTCAAAGAATGCAAGAGATGTGCCCTTGCTAAGGATGTTTTCCCTAAGATTCGAGCCCCAATGACGTGCACTAATGTGACTGCGCCGCTGGAAGTCCTCGCTATGGATTACACGGTTTTGGAGGAGTCTGTAGGAGGATATGAAAATGTTCTCGTCTTAACTGACTTGTTCACTCGTTTCACTGTAGCAGTACCAACCAGAAATCAGACTGCCCACACCACGGCAAAAGCCCTGGTGCAGCATTGGTTTGTCCATTATGGCTGTCCTGCACGACTACACTCCGACCAAGGTCGATGTTTTGAAGCTAGTGTAATCAAAGAACTATGTAAAGTATACGAAATCGGAAAGAGTCGCACAACTCCTTACCACCCGCAGGGTAACTCTCAATGTGAGAGATTTAACAGAACCATGCATGACATGCTAAGGACGTTACCCCCAGAAAAGAAAAGGAACTGGAAGGAGTATCTGCCTGAGTTAGTTATGGCATACAATAGCCGAACCCACACTTCAACTGGCTACGCGCCATTCTACCTAATGTTTGGTAGGGATGCTCGAATGCCAATGGATATCCTTAACGGGAAAGACTGTGAGAATAGTGGGGTTGACAATCTTGATGATTGGGTAAAAGACCATCACGACAGGTTGAAGACAGCTGTTGAAATAGCCAACTCAGCAGCACGGGAGGCTGCAAGACGAAGAAAAAGAGCCTATGATCGCGAATCGCATGGGGCACTTATGAGACCTGGTGACCGTGTTCTGTTACGGAACCATTCACACAGAGGACGGAATAAGATACAAGATCACTGGGAACCCTTACCTTACACTGTAGTGAGACAGAATCATTCAGACACACCAGTTTACACCATTCGACCAGAGAAGGGGGGCCCATGTAAAGTTGTACATAGGGATCAACTCAGACATTGCACTTTTCAGTCATCACTACCACCTTGCACATCTAGACAGGAATCTAGAGCACCCACAGGTCAGGCACACATTGATTCAGAAGATCCCGGTCTTTTTGCAGTCCCTGTTGTTACACTTGCACCTGCTACACTCACAGACACAGGAGATAGAAGGGAAGATGAGGGTGAATTGGACACACACATGAGGGACCATGACGAGGTCATTTCAGCTGATGATTCAGTAGATCAGTCTGTACTCGAGTCAGTAAATTCAGGAGGTTCTGAAGCTGAAAGTGAAAACGAAAGTATTCCTGAACCTAGACATTCCCAGCGTCAGAACAGAGGTGCTTTACCTGTTAGGTATAGAAATGACTATGTCTTGAAGAAATGTTATTCAAACCTGAAATAGGAATGTTTCTCAGTTTTACTATTTGGAAGTTTTTGATGATTGTACTGATGTTCCCGTTGAAAAGTGTTTACCTGCTATTCTCTGTTTTGTATTTTCCAGGACTGGGTCGCTGAAAGGAGGTCCGATGGTATGGCAGGATTTAGCAAGGGGGAATGTAGGGTACCTACAAGTTGGATTTCGTATGAGCTTTTATTTTGACATTTAGACGTTCGTATGAGCTTTTATTTTGACAATTAGATGCGGATGCCGCCATTTTTTTTTAACTTCAGTGCGAGCGAGAGTTGAGAGAGGAGTGACTGTGCGCTAAAAGGGAAGGTGCAGATTTTTGGAACTTTTATTAAGTTAAAAGTTAAGTTTAGTCCAGCTTACATGCATTAGAGCTGCAAGACGCATGCTTCTAAACCTCTGTTTATTTTAACGAGCCTGTCATTAGTAGTGACGAGTAAGTTTTGCTGCCGTGTTCGGCGCGGAGCAGAGAACAGGCCGCCAGAGTTTTAGAAGGTTATACGTGGTGAAGTTGAATACTCCCGTTATTTT
>NW_024377589.1:0-55894 GCF_016835505.1 Polypterus senegalus
TTTTTCCAATTTCAAATAATATAACACATCGGTTTCCCACTGACTTAAAAGAGGAGAGTTTGGGTTCTTCCAGTTTATCAGAATAAGTCTGCGTGCCAACAGTGTAATGAATGCGATCACAGTTTGTTTGTCCTTCTCCACTTTAAGACCCTCTGGAAGAACCCCAAACACAGCTGTTAATGGGTTAGGAGGAATTGTGAGTCCAAGGCTGTCTGAAAGGTAATTAAAAATTTTCATCCAGAATAATGTTAATTTGGTGCAGGCCCAGAACATCTGACCTAGTGAGGCTGGGACTTGGTTGCAATGTTCGCAGGTTGGATCATGCCCTGGAAACATTTTGAGAGTTTTAGTCGAGACAGATGTGCTCGATATATAATTTTAAGTTGTATAATTGTATGCTTTGCATATGGAGCTCGAGTGAATTCTCTGCATTGCTACTTTCCACTCCTTTTCTGATATATTAATTGAGAGATCTTTTTCCCAGTGTACTCTTGGATCTTTGAAAGGGAGGGATTATAAAAGGATTTTATATATTGTAGAGATGGTTGAAAGAGGTGGTTCTCTTGCAGAGGTGCCACAGATAGAAGCTTCTCCGTCTTAAAATGCTTTCTACATTGGTTCCAGATTCTAAGTGAGTGGAGCACAATTGTTATTTGTATATTGTCGATAACGTGTGTTTATTGGAGCACAGAGCAGGGAATACAAAGAAGTACTGCAGGATTTTACTTCTATTGTGGTCCAAGCCTGTGTATGTTCTTCTATTTGTGTCCAGGTTCTTATCGCCTGTATATTTGCTGCCCAGTAATAAAACTGGAAGTTAGGTAGAGCCATGCCGCCTTCTGCCTTTGTCTTTGTAGGGTCGCTCTTTTGATGCGTGGATGTTTTGAATTCCAAATAAATGAGGTTATTGTTGAATCTAATTGCTTAAAGAATGATTTCTTAATGTATATTGGGATGTTTTGAAATAAAAAAGGAGCTTAGGAAGAATATTCATCTTAACAGTGTTAATTCTTTCAGCTAGTGTGAGATGAAGGGTTGACCATCTATGCAAGTCGTTTAATTTTTCCATGCAGACGGTGAAATTTTGTTGATAAAGAGCTTTATGTTTACTTGTGATGTTTACCCCGAGGTATTTAAACTGTTCTGCAATGATAAAAGGTAGGGTATCTAATCTAATATTATATGCTTGAGAATTCACTGGAAAGAGTACACTTTTATTCAGATTAATTCTGAGACCAGAGAGCTTTTGAAATTCTGTGAGTGCTGCTAAGACTGCAGGCAAGGTTGTACTTGTCTAATTAGTATTTTGCTAAAAGTTTAGATTTAATTGTTTAATCTATGCCATTTTTAATTCCTTTGTGTTGATTATATATTATTTTCATGATTCAGGGTGTAGTTACTTAAGTACTTATTTTATGATTACATTTTTTAAGCATGTTTTACATACAATCATGCAATTATTATTTTAATCGATTCCCATTCCTATATGTGTGTGTGTGACAGGTGTGTAGGTCACCCTTATAGTTAATAAGGGTTAATTACATACCTAAATTTGGAATTAATAGGAAACTAAAAAAACTCCACGATGGATTAATAAAGATTTAAAAAGAAGTTGCAAAGGAAAAACTGCTGTATAAGGCATATAAGACTAATGACTGCAAAGAGAACCGTAGCTGTATGAGAAAATGAGGGCAACCATTAAGAAGGAGATCAGAGAGGCTAAAAGACAGTTGGAGAGGAATATAGCAGATAAGGGGAGAGAAGACCCCAAGAGATTCTTTCAGTATTTTAGTAGTAAAAGAACAGTTAAGGAGGAGGTCAAGTGCATCAGGAATAGTAAAGGGGAATTAAAAGATACAGACAATGAAATAGCAGATGCCCTAAACTTACATTTTTCTGAGGTGTTTACAAGTGAGCAAGTGGATAACCTGCCAGAGGTAAACACAACTACTAAGGAGGTACTGAGGATTTGGAAATTGTAGAGGGAGAAGTGCTGCTCAGATTAAATAAGATAAAATCAAACAAATCACCAGGCCCAGATAATATTTAGCCTCGTGTTCTTAAGGAGGCTAGTGAGTACATATATAAACCCTTGACACATATTTTAGGAAGTCACTGTGCACTGAGAGATTCCAAAGGACTGGAAAATGGCAAATATCATCCCATTATATAAAAAGGGTGACAGGGCAGATCCAAGCAACTATAGGCCAGTAAGCTTAACAAGCATCATAGGAAAATTAATGGAAGGAATTATCAAGGATAAGATTGAGCAACACATGGCAAGGACAGGAGTTATTCTGAACAGTCAGCGTGGGGTCAGAAGAGGGAGGTCGGTTTTACTAACATGTTGGAATTCTATGAGGAGGCAACAAAAGGATACGATCAAAGTGGAGCTTATGATATTATTTATCTGGACTTTCAGAAAGTAAATAAACACACAATGAAAGACATGGCAGCCAATGTTACTAAACTGGGAAATCCCGAAAACGCCACCCAGTGAGATGGTGGGCACTAGGACCCCTGCAACAAAGGACGTTGTCACCACCCTATTATCTCCTTTTATTAGTTTGAATTCTGGGACACAAAGACTGGCACAAGCAACAACACTTCAAAGGCCAATCAAATTTAAAACAATAATTTAAAAAAGAGTAGTCCTCGAGAAAAGTCAATCAGTCTTCCCATAATCTTTAGTCTGGTCCTCCAGAAGTTCCCAATCCGACGCTCTGTCAACTGAAGAGTCGCCCTCCCAAGGATAAGCTGCAACAAATAAAGCAGGAAGCACCAAAACATCTGAACAACGAGTATCAAATGCGGTGCTGATTAACCACCATCCATGCCTTGGCATATGTTTAATCATAACAACGGAGGACACAACCTTTGGTGCTACGAAGTCCAAACTGCACGCTGTGTTACCACAACAATTCATCTTCCAAACTCTCCCACTGAGACACTCTGCTCACCGAATGCTTAGCTTAGTTTAGCTCAGAATGGAGCAGCAAGAACCTTCATTACAAAATGAAAATCTTAGCTCATCACAGCAGTCTTAGCATTCTTAGACTGGTTACCCGTGTCTTCTAGAAATGACTTTAAAATATTAGGAATGGTGTATAAAGCCTTAAATAATCTGCTCCTTCCTATATCGAGCCCCTGTCCTCCTGCTCTGAAAGTCATAACCTTAGGACTTCTAATGTTGGTCTGTTTATAATTTAAAGAGCCAAGCTTTAAAGAAGTGGTGAGGCGCCCTTTGCTGTTATGCAGCAAAATCTGGAATATTATACACATTGAAATATGCCAGGCTAACACTGTGGGACAATAAAAAAAAAAAAAAAAACTTCTAAAGTCCCACATTTTTAATTTTGCTTTTTTATACTTTCATTGTGATTCTACTCCTAATACCCTAACTATGCACAGAATTATCATTCTCTTGAGTGAATTTGCACTCATTATTAATTTTTATTTTTCTCTGTTTTATTTTCAACACCAACACAACCACCTGATCAAAGTTCTGTGCAGCTGCCTGTGATGTGTGAATGAAAGCTGACACCTCAACTTGTCACAAGACTCACTGCATATATCCTCTAAGATGAAGCCTAAAAACAACCAATAAAGAACAACTTAACAACATTTACATTAGTCAGAATGCACAGTGAGGGTCTCATGGTCTTTTGAGCCTGGAACCCCTACAGATTTTATTGTTTTATCCTGCTTAACTGGAGGTTTTTTCTGTCCACATTGGCCCTTTAACCTTATCATTTGACTGTCATTTAGAGACTTCAAAAAAGTTCTATATTTAAGGACTCTACTAATATTACACGTCTCATGACCACATCATAGATAAAGCGTTATTGTAACAGGGTGAGAGGCCTATGGAGTGCAGGAGTGAGTGTTACTGCAAATACAAAAGATCATGGCCACTGTGAATTGGACAAAGGAGGGCAGATCTGAGTAACATCAGTGCAATGTCCTCAATGATGTGTGAACGGACCCTCAGGGGGCACTTTATTAGACTCGCCAATGTGATATCCTCTCCCTTTAGCTCTGTGCCAGCTGGAATTCTCTGAAGGTGTGGATCCAGCAGGATCTCTTTATGGATATTGGGACAAGTCACTGTTTGTCAAATAACAAGTAAATCTCAAGTCAAGAAGGGCAAGTTACGAGTCAAGTCTTAAATGTCAAGTCCCAACAAGTCATAATGTGTTTTACACCACATTTAATGCTATTTCTTAAATTTACAGGAGTCATAAATAGTTTTTAAACATTTGTTACATTTATACTTAATTTCAAAACTATCAACCCATGTTATTACAAGGATGAAGAAGAATGAAGTGCAAATACGCATGTAATGAGAAACAATTCTCAAAGTGCCACTGAATGTCACAATACAAGCAGTGCAAACAAATTAGCAGGCCTGTCTACTTCACATGAAATTAAATAGATTTCTGTTCAAAAAGTATGAATATAACAAGACCACCAACACAAACAAATAGAAACACAGACCTGAAAAAAAAGAAGAAAAATATGTGTGTTAACATAAATGTATATGTAATAAGTCTGACATACACAACACAAATCATATGAGTGTGGATCAGAGATCTGTCCATCCATCTGTCTGTCTGTCTGTTCTCTCAACCCGCTTATCCTGGGCAAGGCGGCTGAGGATTTTATTTTTTTATCATTTTATTGAATTTATTAAAATCAAACAAATTCCATACAAGCAAGTCAAATTTACAAAACTATGTTCAAGTCAAGTGAACCCAACCATGAGAAAGAGAGTGAGGCCAACATAGTGAAACTTTAATAGTTGAAAAGATAAGTAAGTAAATAAATAGAATAAAAAGGGGAAGAGAATCTGCTTCCTCAAATAAAATGCTTATTCTAAAATGTTACTGATCAGATCCTGCCAGGTTTTAAAAGAGTTCTGCACAGATCCTCTAAGTGAAAATACATTTTTTTTCCAGTTTCTAATAATATATAATATCAGTTACTTGCTGATTTAAGAGAGGAGAGTTAGGATTCTTCCAGTTGAGCGAGATAAGTCTACGTGCCAATAGTGTAGTAAAGGTGATTACAGTTTGTTTGTCCTTCTCCACTTTATGTCCCTCTGTGAGCCCACCAAACACAGCTGTTAGTGGATTAGGAGGGATTGGGACACCAAGGCTGTCTGAGAGGCACTTAAAGATTTTGGTCCACAATGATGTTAATTTGGCGCAGGCCAGAACAAGTGACACAGTGAGGCTGGAACTTGATTGTAACGTTTGCAGGTTGGATCTTTTTGGACAATTTTAAACAAGACAGATACAATTGATATATAATTTAGAGTTTAATAATTGTATGCTTTGCACATATGGAGCTTATTAGTTATTAGTATATTAGTATTGGGTTATTAGTATATTGGCTTATAACCTGTACTTATTGGGGTACAAAGCAAGGAATATCAAGAAGTGCTGCAGGATTCAGTTGTTTACCCTCGGTATTTAAACTGATCTGTGATGATAGAAGAGAAGATGTCCAATCTAATATTCTGTGCTTGAGAGATCAATAGGAAGAGCACACTTTTAGTCAAATTAATTCTGAGACCAGAGATCTTTTGAAATTCTTTTGTTGACATTCTGTAGTCTTAGTTTAAGACTGTAGTACATTATTACATAAGACAGATTTGACCTAAATTTCCAATTTTTCCAGGAGTTATTGACATGAAGCCTATTGTTACATTGGCACTTTTCACAATAAGGATTAAAAGGACGGATAAGAAACAGCTTGCTCTCTTCTTTAGGCCCCTGTCCCCCATTTTGCCTCTCCAAGTGAAGCTGAACCACACTTCCCAAAGTCCCAGTCCTCTGACATTCCTAGAGGCAGAGCACATCCAGAACAAAACAAGCCCCCAGTAGCGGTGCATGAGGATTAAAATAAAGATATCTATTGACTGTACAGTCCAAATACTATAAACATAAAATGTAATCTTAAACAGTTTGAGAGAGTAAACCCAGGGAATGACGTTAAACAGCAGACCTGGATAAGCAGATAATGTTTGATAGTAAGCCCTAATACAATAAGCCAACGGTATGATGTTAAACAGGCCACTATGAAGGAATAAAATTCCACATACATACTGTTTTATCTTGGTAGAGTAATATATATTGCTCTACTTTCCCCTATTGTATTATTAATATGTAGCCTTAGAATGCCTAATCTCACAGACTTACCACTGTATATAACTTAACCCCACCTTCCCTTCTATATCTATAACCTCAGGCAATTAGATGTAGTAAAAAGACAAGCAGGAGTTGTTACACATAAAATAATGTATTACTGATAATATTCATAAATAATAACAAAATGCAAAGTACATTTGAATATTGGCAACCATACAACCTGATAAAATGGTGATGTGTAATTCAGGTGGCACACAGATTTGCAGTTACTTAAAATGTCTCTAGTTAAGGCATCGTTGGTGCTCAGCTTTCAGCCACATGTCTGTTCAATATGGCTGCTGAGCTGTGCTCTTCAATGTAATGTCTTCATCATCATATGTGGGTCAGTCAGAGAGAGAGAATGTGGTTGAGCAAGTACATTTATAGATGTTCTCTCCAATTCCTAGAACCAATAGGACATCATGGTACTTGAAGGCCTCTGAGACAAGCCAATTCCAAACAGCCATACCTCAGACCAATGGGTGAAATAGAACATCTTATCTCCTGCCCAACCCCAAGACCATATATTACACTAACCTGGCTTTGTGTGGGAGATCAAACTGGTTTAAGACACATCCCCAAATCCTGTCATAAAATTACAAAGAGACAGTCGTAAAAAGGGGGATGGGGGAAGGCAAACATGAATACCTCTCACCACTTGGTTTGCCTAAATTATAAATAAAGACATACAAAACATTTATCAAGTTATATGCAAAATCCTACATCACAACACTCCACCCCGATGAATGTTTTGTACAATGTCTTTATACACAATGTCTTTAAATTGTTTCAAGAGTCTGATGCATAACTTGTGCATTGATTGGCAGTATTTGCTCTCCCAGTGTTAAAAGTTGTCCGTGACCATTTGTCCATTACATATCTTCTTTATTTCAAAGACAATCTGAAGAACTTGGAAGCGCTCCCGATGACTTGTATCTGCTCCAGCTTGCGTCAACTCTTTCTGCAGTCTCCATATGTCATCAGATCTGGTGGTTCAAAATGAGACAAGTCCACACCTTCCACTAAACTAGCCCACTACAATTGAGTCTATTGTGTGAATTTTTAATCTGTACTTGTTCTCTGTCTAACTGCTAATTAGACCCCTGTCCCAAACTATCTGTTTAAGCATATGCAGCTGTACAATTAACATCAAAATTTGAAAGGTAACATGCCACAGGTGCCAGTACAACCACTTCTGCCCAAGTGACAGCACATGTGCCACTGCATAAACTGTTCACAAACCAACATTTGTGGCCCCTCTGCACACATTTGGGGTTGACTTAGTTGCCTCTTGTGCTTTCCTACCCATGGTGCAACTCTTGACTGCCATCAGCCTTTACCAGTATAGGCTGGCATCACCACCATGAGACATCAAAGCTATGCAACTCTCATCATTCCCCCCGTAGGCCACCCCTAGAGTTGTTTGCTCACCATATGCATACTCATTGTGCTAAACACCTCAGGTTAGAATTGGCCCACTGGTCCTGTGCCTGTACCACAGCCGACAATCTCAGCAGGGCTTCCATATTTTCCCAATTAGACTTTACCTAAACATCGGAGCCCATATGTCTTGCAAATGTATCAGCTGCACCTGCTTTCCTGAAAAGTTCACCAATTTTCTTAGTATACATTTTCCTTAATAGTATTAATTATATTAATTATCCCACTTAATTAATACCCAGAATGTATACTTTATGAGCCCAAAATGAATCCCCTTATTTTGGCATTCCTAACTGGTTTGTTCAGTTTCCACCCCTTGGAATATAAATTTGCTGCAGTATTGAACAAACCTTTCCTTTTAAACTATAGCTATTGTAACTAGCCTTATTAATGCATGACTTGTGGACTTGTTACTCACTTAAACCCCAGTAAGTGTCTTTTTCTTGCTGTCTCTTCAATTCTTCTTCATGTCTTTGTCTTTAGTCTTTGCTTTTTGTCTTTGTCATCTTTTCCTCTTTCTTTTCTTCATTCTGCTATGTAGGCAGGTCTGCAAAATGGAAGGTGACAAAGCAGTTTCTGTCCATCTCATTTTCTTGGCTGTCGACCTGGTGCCAAAACTCAAACTTTGCTTCCAGGCATTCATTGGAACAGTTTAGCCGCTAGTGCCACGCCACTCCAATGTGCCAATGGTAACCCGATCTCCTGCATGGATTTTACTCTGCTAATTGCCTTCACTATTTATTACCTGCACCAAACCAAAGTCCATAAAAACCTTACAATAGAAGTAGCACTATTGCACAAGGCCAGAAAATTGAAATAGAAATAACTATTTTTCCTTTCCTGTCTTCCTGCGCTACCCTTCTATTTTTTTCATTGCCTGTGTGTCCTTTTTTTATTGTATGGTAACTACTACCTGAAAGTGTGGACTGAAGCCTCTCCAGAACCCAAGTTCTAAATCCAGCATTTCTGCTAAAACTGACCTGTGTTCTTTACTAAAGACTAGCTCACTTTTCTCCATTTTATTGCATGGAGAGTCATAGGCTGTCTTTTTGAACAACTGGTCAGTCAGGTTTCGAATTACTGGACCTAAGTGTGTGTGCTTTTTAATTACTGCTGGCCCTAGCACAGATGTTAGGACCCTCACACCCCTGTGCATTCCTGACTTGCTAGCTGAGCTTCCTGCTGCACCATCCCCCATCCTTTGTTCTTTGGCTTGTCCTGTTTCATTCAAACCAACTCCTAAACTGGTGCACTTTCTTTCCAACTCAGCCATTCTTGCACTAGCACATTCAGACCTTTCACACACAAGCACTTGAATTCCTTTCATTTCCATTGTTCTTTGTTTTAATTCCACACTTTCTTTACTCAGTACCAATATGCCAATATCCAGTTCATGCCCTCTAGTCAACAATTGTCATTCACACTCACCAGCTCTCTGCCTTCTATCTGATCTCTTTGTCCTAAATCAGATTTCAGTGCAGCACTGGTTACCTTTCCTAACAGTGGTGAAATATCTATCAGTGTAGCATGCTCTTTAAATACTGGACAGGCCTCAGAATTACCTGGAGATTGTGGTGCAGTGGAGAATAAAGGAAGAAAACACCCTTGCTGTTTTCCCTTCCTTTCATCTCTCTCCTTTTCCTCACACTCACATTCACACTCTTTATCTGAGCACTCATCTGTCTCATGTAAGTCACCCACCCATGTTTTAGGGTTCCAGTCTGATCTGGTTACTGTTGCCCTAACTTTCACCATGGGCGGTTAACATTTCTTTTTTCCACTTCTTTCACTGCTTTCTACTTTAGCAGCGGGTGTTCTACATGCTAACACTTCACAATTATCACACCAACTGTTACATCTTTCAAAACTCTCACTCAACATTCCATAACTTTCACTTTCATTCACTTTGCTATTTTCTTCCTTATCACGATCTTCCTTATTACCAATAATACAAGCTAGTAAACCTCTTATAACAGCAGCTGTCTTCTTTAAACCTGATCTCTGTTTTCTTGCTTTTAATCCTTCCAGCCCCTTCCATTTTGTGGCACAGCTCAGCTTCTGCTTTCTCTACCTGCACTACACGTTTCCTAGCTTTAGCCTGCTTGCCTCTGCCACTCCACTGGAAGATGGCTGACTTTAAAATGAACTTAGGCATTTCTGAGTCTACAATTTTTACTCTAATACAATTTGCCAAATTCGTTATGGGTTGGCCTACTTTTGCCCCTGAAAGCAAACATACACATACATACACAAAGATCCTAAACGAATAAGTACCGTATGAATAATGAATGCATGTCCCATCACTCCCTAGCACTTTAACCACTTAAATGCCGTATGAATGACGCATGCATCTTTCACCACTCCCTAGCACTTTAATTAGGGACTCACTACGACCAGCACTAACAAACATGCGGGTGTCCTTGTGACACACATGAAGTCTCTACACTTTGTTGGTTATATTCCATTCAGCAACCAAACAGCTGCCCCTGTCCTTCTGGGTGGGACTCTGAAAAGCTGCGCCCCCAGAGTATGGAGTCTGCTGTTGGACCCAGAAACTCAACATGAAGCAAGCGCCATCGTGTTCACACAACTGCAAAGTCAATTTGTCTATTGGGCTGTAAAGGTGTGTTTAATTGGGGCCATCACATCCAGTTTTATTTTGTTTTGTTTTATTTGACTTCATTAAACGGGGACACCCAGTTGGTGCCCCGACATTACAAAGCAACTTGTGCAGGTCTGTCCTCCAGTCACCATATCAGCAGACTGATATTGTTTGTTTGGATTACGTGTATTGTTCTTAATTACAGTATGTCCATTATACAGTATGTCTTTACCATTACATTTATCTATCACTTTATAGAAAGTTTAATATAGCTTTACTTTTTTTAGTGTTTTCCATTATCATTTTAAAAGTGTTTTCTTTCTTTTGTTTATTTCTTTTATATTTCTATGTATTTTGCTTTGCCAATTAATTTCTATTATATATACAGGTGGAACTACTATGAAAATAATGAAGTTTAAGCTTCGGGGCTCAGATGGGACTTTAGTTTAGTTTGGGTCTCTACTGTATGAGAAGGGCTTTTAAAACAATATAATAATAATTAGATAGTGGTAATCAATACAAAATATTTGTTAAAATTGCTGATTATGAAGGGATCCCAATAATAGGGCACCAAAAATGTAGGTTTGTTACTGATTATATATGCTTTTTATTGTATTTATTTTATCTAATCAGTACTCTTTTACATTTTAATATGCTAGAAGTGTTATCATTTAATATTTTCACATATTATTACTGTAATCCCCCTTGTGTTATATTCACTCATCTCTATTGCCAAATATCCCCCTGGGGACAAGCAAAGTTCTATCTATCTATCTATCTATCTATCTATCTATCTATCTATCTATCTATCTATCTATCTATCTATCTATCTATGATTAGATTGCTAAGTGCTTAGTAGTCTTATTATACAACAAATCAAAGTGTTCAAAACCGAAATAAAGTGCAGTGCTTCTTCAATAAAGAAGTAAATAAATAAATAAACCCGATGCGAACAGTGTTCTTTGGTGAAGGTTAAAATCACAGTAAACAGTCATTAAATAATCCATA
The DNA here is from genome assembly GCF_016835505.1 of Polypterus senegalus. Classification (NCBI taxonomy): domain Eukaryota; kingdom Metazoa; phylum Chordata; class Cladistia; order Polypteriformes; family Polypteridae; genus Polypterus; species Polypterus senegalus. The sequence goes on from NW_024377589.1 coordinate 11,242, forward strand.
GATAAAAATAAGGGGAACATCACAGTCAGATTCGGTCCATTAAACACAACAAGAGTTTTGAGCCACCTTCTAAAACTGACATCTCCTATGCTTGCCATTTAAGTTCTCGTCAGCAAGCCAAGAGACCACCAGCAACAGCAGTCTTCCTTCACATCAGCTTCTGCCTCAGCCACCTTAGCTGGTCACCGCTGATGGATACACACTTCAAAACAGACTTCAGAAGGAGTAAAACACAAAGCACACTAAAGTGGTGAGAGAGTCTGAGGAACTAAACAGAAATGGGCTCAAAAGTGATTCAGCAACATGTTCATCAGAACCTCTCCAAGTTCTTTCAGCTGTCATCTGTCAAAGACAATGGAGAGTTCATTCCTTGGACGTTAAATGTGCTTTTCTACAGGGTATGACGCTGTGTCGGGAAAAACTGTGGAGGCTCAGAAAACATGTGTGTGATCTCATAGATGTGCCACTTTACTGGTATAATAAAGTCGAGGAGATAATGCTGAAGATGAGTGGAAATGTGGCACAAGTGGATCCTGCAGTTTCTTTACTGGTTAGATGAAGATGATACTGTGAATGGAATTTTATACTGTATGTCATGTTGATGATTTTATATGGGCGGCGCACATAACTTTTCTATCTCAGTCATTCCATACCTCAGATCAACTTTCCAGGATGGTGATGAAGGATATGAGCACTTTGTCTATGTGGGACTGGAAGTTCTAAGTGTCAATGGAGCAATATGTATACACCAAGAAAGGCATACCGAGAATCTTCAGCCCACTGCTGTAGTCTCTTCTAAATCCATAAAAAGGGACACTGCCCTCAGTGCACCTAACAGGAACAGCTAAAATCAAAAACAGGGCAGACTCTCTGGGTTTGAACCAAAGCAGACCTGATGTCTCATTTGATGGCCACGTTTTAGCATCCAGCACAAAACATGTTACTGTTCAAACAATACACAAAGCCAACAAGATCATTAGGAAAAAGTGGCCTTGAAGTCTCAAAACCTGGGAAGAGACGAGTCATTGAGATTTGTTGTTTTTCTTGATGTCTCACTTGGGAAATCTTCCTGATGGTGGCACACAAGGAGGATGTCTGATTATTTTGGCAGGAGGTGGAAGACGATTCGCACCCATTTGTTGGCAGTCGGAAAGAATCAAAAAAGAAGAATGAAGTACTTGGGGAGGAGAAACCCAAGCAATGTCTGAATGTATCATGAGAGCAATCTGTCTTTATAAATGTTGTTAAGAGCTTACAGTCAGTGTCTCAAGACACAATGGTCTTCAGGTCATTTGTGTTACAGACACCTACTGCTTACTTGGGGTGATTCAATCCATCAAGTCTGTAACAGAGAAAAGACTTCATCAAGAGTTAAGTGGGATAAAAGAACGTCTTCAAGATCAAAACGTCCAATGTGTTTTGTGGTCGCCACAAAGGACCAGCTTGATGACTGTCTTAAGAAAAAAGAGACGTCTCCTTTTGTACATTTAAAAGCATTAAAGACAGAATATATCACAGTAAGTGACTAGCATAGCCGCATTTTTTTTTGATTTGAAGATGAGTAATCATTAGTTCTGTGCATTTAAATGGATATTTGGTGTGTTAGGCAGTTTAATTGTTTTTTTTCTTATCCAAAAGAGATAATGCTGTTAAGTTCTTTATCTTGCACTCATATTTGTAGCATTGTGGTGTTGTGTCCATATTGGGAGTATTAAGGCCCTTGTGAACAGTAAGTGGGCTTTTTTGGTAACACATGTCGGTGTGCTGATAAGTGAGTAATAAAAGTTTGTTTCTAACATCAATGGTGTTTTATCTTTGTCACTCAGCGTCTGAAGGACTTCTCCAAATGGTTGGCCATAACTGTATCCCTTTGTGGCTCAGCAACAGGCCGACTTCCCTCACCACCAGGCTTCCTCTCCACTGCACCAGCTCTGCCTTGAACCTGACATTTTTTTTTCTTAACTCTATTATCACCTCCCTCCATTCTCTTTTTCACTATCCCTCCCAATCTAACCTACTCAAGCTCCTTTTATCCCAGTAGGCACAGGTTCCCTGCCAAACAACCTGCATAATGTCATAAGAGTGGAGCTGACTCTGTCTGCATGTAACAAACAATCAGCTCATCTCATCACTTCACATAGGAGCTCCCACGCCCACCAGCCTGACACACCATTTTAAACTAAACACTCTTAACATCAAGTACCCCATAATGCACTTTACCAAAGCAATCAAAAGGAAGGGAGGGCTTTCTTAAAATCAGGAATCACTTTGTATGCAAGGCACTTCAATCCCACTAATGACTGAGTCTCCAACTATTACAACCTCTCTCATTCCAGGAACTGTTTTTAGGTGGACCATTGGGGATCCTCATGCCTGTCTACCACCTTAGAATCTTCAGAGGCACCGTCTTCTCTGCAAGGCCCTGAAAACAATTTCACACTTCCAGTTCTGGGGTTGATGCCCACAGACAGTGTGCACTTTTTACCTTGCACCTTGTGACCATGATCCACCTTTCTCTACTTTTCTGGTCTGGAGTCTCCTCCAGTGTCACCTAGTGCACACTATCTCTCTAAAGGACATCTGGGCCAGGTTCACCAGTTCTCTACTACAACACAGGCAAGTCAACTCCTCCTCCAGTTCAGCGACCCTGAGCTTGAGGTGCTAGATCAGCTGGCATCTCCTGCAGATATAGCCCTCATAGAAGACTACTGGCTCGTCCAACCTGTTCTCTAAAAAGTTTCACATCCAACAGGGGTTACACTTCGCTGGCCTCATCATTAAAATTTGACTGTGGATTACTAATTATTATTATTATTTTTTTTTTTACTTTTCCCTGTCTCTTCTCTTAACTTTGCGCTCCTCTTGTTCCTGACTTACAAGCTCCCCACTTTTTATTTTCCTTTGTATTTCTTTGTATTAAATTGTCCTTAAACTGTTGCACTCTTAACTGCTCTACTTTCTTGACTGTTAAGAACTGTTCAATTTAGAAAAACACACTTACTAAATATCCACTGCTGGTTCATTTCTTATTGTCTTGTCTACTCCTACAACCACTTGTGTCTGATAGACATCTTAATACTACTCACCTTTCAGCTGAGCTCTTTTCTTTATCGCTTTCAAGTCAGCCACTGCCTTTTTACCCCACTAATGAATTGTTTTTTCTGTTATTTATAAGACACCGGTTATGTACTTACACAGATATCACTGTCAGCTACTTCAGCTTACTGCCCTGCCTTGGCGACAAAAGTTGGAATACAAATAACAAGAACAAGTACAAGTAACTTTTCCAAATGCTCCCTCAAACTCTCAAAACTTTTTACTCTTGTACAGGCAAATGAAAGGCATAAATAAATCTTTTTACAGGAGAAAAAATATTTAAATATTCCTGAATGGTTCCTTAGTGGAAACCAAAACACAAAGTTTTAGGATCAAAATGTGTTTTAATTAACTCTCATACCTCGTAGCACAAATTTCTCAGCCGCTTCTCTTCCATTTTCAAAGATGATGTTAGTACATCTCGGTATCAGCATTACATCCAGCCCAATTGTCATGTAATGTCATGTAACAACACACATCTGTGGTACAGAGCTGACTACAATGTGAAATTCAATGTCCTTTCCGCTGGTAGGACAATAGGGCATAAGTGACACTGACGGGCCCTCCAGATCTTAAGAGTCCATCAAGCCATTGAGCTCACAATCAGCATTTGGCTCTTTGAGTTTCTAAATCACTCTTCATTCACGAGGATTACTTTTGGTAAATTTCAGACACATTTTGACATTAGTGTCAAATAGTGAGGAGTGAAATGATTTGAGCAATTGAATTTCGAGCAAATCTCAATACTTCTCTTATAACTAAAAAAAATAAAAAAATTGTGTTTTGCTCTCAGCTAAATTCACTCCATTCACACAAGGAGAAATATGTTTAGTCCTACTGGTGACCTTTTCTTGCATTAATTTGAATGTTTCTGTCTGTTACTTTTTTTTTTTTTATTAATTTTATTACAATCCATACAAAGCAATCAAGTTTTACAAAAGAAAAATAGAGTTAAGAACAGATCGATCCCCACCCTTGAGAGAGAGAGCAAGCCAAACGGCATAAAATTTAAGGCTTTAAAAATACCTAAATTAATAAATTCTCTGTGCTTTATGAACTTATTTTAAAATATTACTGATTAGATCCTGCCATGTTTTGAAAAAGTCTGTACAGATCCTCTAACTGAGTATTTGATTTTTCCAATTTCAAATAATATAACACATCAGTTTCCCACTGACTTAAAGAGGAGAGTTTGGGTTCTTCCAGTTTATCAGAATAAGTCTGCGTGCCAAAAGTGTAGTGAATGCAATCACAATTTGTTTGTCTTTCTCCACTTTAAGCCCTCTGGAAGAACCCCAAACACAGCTGTTAATGGGTTAGGAGGGATTGTGAGTCCAAGGCTGTCTGAAGGTAATTAAAATTTTTGTCCAGAATAATGTTAATTTGGTGCAGGCCCAGAACATGTGACCTAGTGAGGCTGGGACTTTTTGCAGCGTTCACAGGTTGGATCATGCCCTGGAAACATTTTGGAGAGTTTTAGTGAGACAGATGTGCTCGATATATAATTTTGAGTTGTATAATTGTATGCTTTGCATATGGAGCTCGAGTGAATTCTCTGCATTGCTACTTTCCACTACTTTTCTGATATATTAATTGAGAGATCTTTTTTCCCAGTGTCCTCTTGGATCTTTGAAAGGGAGGGATTGTAAAATGATTTTATATATTGTAGAGATGGAGTCTAAGTCCTTGAGATTGAGCAATATTTTTTCCAGCATGGATGAGGGTGCAAGATGAGGAAAATCTGGAAGGTTCTGTTTAACAAAGTTCCTGATTTGAAGATAGTGAAAGAAATGTGTAGCTGGAATGTTAAATTTGGAATGTAATTGTTCATAGGATGCAAAGGCGTTGTCTATATAAAGATCTCTAAGCAAGTTAATTCCAAATTTTTCCAGATATTAAAAACTGCATATGTTTGTGAAGGTTGAAAGAGGTGGTTCTCTTGCAGAGGTGCCACAGATAGAAGCTTCTCCGTCTTAAAATGCTTTCTACATTGGTTCCAGATTCTAAGTGAGTGGAGCACAATTGGGTTATTAGTGTATTGCCGATAGCGTGTGTTTATTGGAGCACAGAGCAAGGAATACAAAGAAGTACTGCAGGATTTTACTTCTATTGCGGTCCAAGCCTGTGTATGTTCTTCTATTTGTGTCCAGGTTCTTATCGCCTGTATATTTGCTGCCCAGTAATAAAACTGGAAGTTAGGTAGAGCCATGCCGCCTTCTGCCTTTTGTCTTTGTAGGGTCGCTCTTTTGATGCGTGGATGTTTTGAATTCCAAATAAATGAGGTTATTGTTGAATCTAATTGCTTAAAGAATGATTTATTAATGTATATTGGGATGTTTTGAAATAAAAACGAGCTTAGGAAGAATATTCATCTTAACAGTGTTAATTCTTCCAGCTAGTGTGAGATGAAGGGTTGACCATCTATGCAAGTCTTGTTTAATTTTTTCCATGCAGGCGAAATTTTGTTGATAAAGAGCTTTATGTTTACTTGTGATGTTTACCCGAGGTATTTAAACTGTTCTGCAATGATAAAAGGTAGGGTGTCTAATCTAATATTATATGCTTGAGAATTCACTGGAAAGAGTACACTTTTATTCAGATTAATTCTGAGACCAGAGATCTTTTGAAATTCTGTGAGTGCTGCTAAGACTGCAGGCACAGAATTTTCTGGGTCGATATATACAGTACCATGTCATCTGCATATAATGAGATTTTCTGTTCCAGTCCTTCTCTGCTAATCCCCTTTATCTGATCAGTATTTCGACAATGTATTGCCAGTGGTTCAATGGCAATGCAAACAACAGCGGTGACAAGGGCATCCTTGTCTAGTGCCACGTTCTAGTTTAAAGTAGTCTGAGCAAATGTTATTGATGCAAACTGAAGCTTCTGGGTTAGTATACAGTAATTTAATCCATGCACAAATGTTGGGCCAAACCCAAACTTCTCCAATGTAGTAAAAGGTATTTCCATTCAATCATGTCGAATGCTTTTCTGCATCCAATGATAATAATATTTCTGGGGTGTTTGATTTAGTTGGTGAGTATATTACATTAAACAGGCGTCGAAGATTTGAAGATAAGTGCGGCCCCTAATAAATCCAGTTTGGTCTTGTGATATTACGAGGGAGCACTTTCTCCATCCTTCTAGCTATGATTTTAGAGAGTATTTTAACGTCGTTATTCAGAAGTGAAATTGGTCTGTATGATGCACATTGTAATAAGTCCTTATTTTGTTTTGGAAGACAGTGATTAGTGCTTGGCGAAAGGTTTGTGGAAGAGATTGGTTATCTCTGGCTTCTGTAAATGTTGCTAATAGGAGGGAGCTAGCTGAGCGGAGAATTTCTTGTAAAACTCTGCAGGGTAGCCATCAGGGCCTGCTGCTTTTCCACCTTGGAGTGACTTTATAGCATCTAGTAATTCTGATAATGCAGAGGTTTATCAAGTTCCTCCACACTAAAAGCGTCTATTTGTGGTATCTGTAATGTATCCAGAAATGCATTAGATTGTGTATTGTCTTCTTTAAACTCAGTAGTATATAGGGATTTATAGTAGTCTCTGAAAGTGTGCATTATATTTTTGTGTTCGATGATTTTATCTCCGTTAGTGTTAGTGATTACGAGATTGCGTTGCACTTCTTGCTTGTGAATTTGTTGAGCTAAAAGCTTATTAGCTTTCTCTCCATGTTCATAATAATGATGTCTGGATTTGTAAATTAGTTGTTCAGTTTCTTTAGTTGTCAAGAGGTTTAATTCTGAATGTAGAGCCTGCCTCCTCTATGTAGAGTCTCGCTTGGTAGTCTGGCATGTTCTTCATCTATTTTAGTAATTTCGCTTTTTATCTCTGCTACTTTCTTGGCTTGGATTTATTTCTGTGGGAAAGATATGAGATAATCTGTCCTCTTAAGAAGGCCTTAAGAGTTTCCCAGAGTATTCCTGCAGAGATCTCAGGGGATGTATTTGTCTCTAGAAAGAATTTGATTTGTTTGGATATAAATTCAGTACAATTCTCGTCAGCTAATAGAAGCGGGTTGAGGCCATCTCTGGGGTGAGTGTATGGGGCTTAGTAATTTCAGCTCCAAGATCATAGGTGCATGGTCAGAAATAACAATAGCATCGTATTTACAAGATTTAATCTTAGGCAAGAAGTTATTGTCTATAAAAAGTAATCAATCCTTGAGTAGCAATGATGTACTGGTGAGTAGAAAGAATATGTTCTTGAATTTGGGTTTAAAACCTCCAGGGATCTGATAAGTTGTGATCAGTTATAAACTTTGTAATTATCTTTGCGGTGTTAGATGCGTTCCCCTGTGGAGGAAGTCCTATCTAAAAGTGGATTTAGAACACAATTAAAGTCCCCAGCCATTATAACTTTATGAGTGTTCAGATTGGGAATGGATGCAAATAAATTTTGTATAAATTCCTTATCATCAACATTAGGTGCATAAACATTTATCAAAATCATTTTACAGTTAGATAAGTCTCCCATGACCATTACATATCTCCCTTCAGGATCCAATACTACATCTGATGCTACAAATGGTACAGTTCTATGTATGAGAATTCCCACCCTCTAGTTTTCTTTGTAAAACTAGAATGGAACATTTGGCCAGTCCAGTCTTTTGCAGCGGAACTGATCCTTGCTTAGTAAGTGGGTTTCCTGTAAAAATACTATTTTAGCATTTAGACCTGTTAGGTGAGAGAGTACTTTCTTTCTCTTTAATTCGTGATTCAGGCCTTTAACATTCCAGCTTACGAAGTTAACTGTCCCATCATGGAGACACTGATTCTGAGTTTTTGATGTCATTTTATAGTCTTAACTGGAAGTGAGACAGTTTAGGTCTTAATTTCCTAATTCCCCAGAGTTGTTGCCATGCAGCTTATTATTACGTTGATAGTTATAATTATAAAGATTGAGAGGATAGATTAGGTATAGATCAAGCCTGCTCTCTTTCTCTCCCCCCTTAACCCCCCACCCTCCCTTTTGCCTCCCCAAGTGAGGCTAAAACCCACTTCACACAGTCCCAGTCCTCTGACATACCCAGAGACAGAGCACGTCCAAAGCAAAACAAGCCCCATGCAGCGGCGCTTTAGGGTTAAAAGATAGAGATATCTGTTACCAATATAGTCTTTAAAAAGAAAAAAAGAAAAAAAAAAAAAGAATTTTGCACTTAAAATATATATATAGTCTTCAGCAATTTTAGTGCATTAAGATGATACACCCAGATAATAAACCCGGTGATGGTGTTAAAGATGTGTCCAAAATAAGCATAACAAGTCTTAATGCAGTAATAGCAATAACAATAAACCAAGGGTATGATATTGAACAGTCTTGTTTAGGGTAGAGATGAAGTAATTAGAAAAAAAAAAAAAGGAAAGAAAAAGTAATTAAGCACAATAAAACATAAACAGATAGCGCCTAGTAATACTAAGTAATAATGAGAAAAATGAGAATATATGCTGATAAAACCCTATTTTAAAACGAATAGATCAGACAGTAGATTATTAATCCGCCATGACTCACTATTATGTATCAGAATAGTCCGGGATCAGCTTTCTTAATTCCTTTTCTGCTTCTTCCTTGCTAGCGAAGACATAGAAATGACCTTGCCATTCCACTTTCAGTTTTGCGGATACAAGAGGCTGTATTTGATGCTGGCTTGCCGTAACCGCTGTTTAATGTTGTAGAAGGCTGCGTTTAGTAGCTGTTGCTGGAGAGAAGTCAGGAAGATACGAATGTGGTTATTTTCAAATGTAATATCTTCCTTGTTTCTGAGGAGTGCCATCACCTCTAGCTTAAATGATAATCGTTCAAAACGAACTATAAAAGATCTTGGTCTGGGTCTAACGGTGTTTGATCCGTACGTGGTAAGCTGCTGCTATCTCAGATTCTGCTTTAAAGTCGTCCCCGATTATTTTAGAAAAAAGTTCAGCAGCGAATTTCACCGGGTTTGAACTTTCTCGATTCTCAGGCAGACCTTCAATTCTGACATTATACCTTCTACTTCCATCTTCCAAAGCAGCCAGTCTTTCTCCGAGTTTTTTGCATTCGGAGCTGACATTTTCTGCTTTTTCTTCAGCACTGGTGGCTAAATTTTCGGCTAATTCAATCCTAGTCGTGAATGTCTCCTTGAGATCCTCCAATTGATCAGTAAGCGTTTCAATTTTACCCAGCACCTGTCGGATTTCCACTTGCATTTCTTGTCGCAGCCTTTCATTTGCCTGTTGCAGCATCAGCCGTTATGCTTCGTTTGCTGGTTGCGTTTCGTTTGCTTGCTGCCATTCCTGTTTCAATTCCAGCAACTCTTGTTTCAGCCTCTCATGTGCCTTTGCCCTTGCTTTCTCATTTGCCTTCTCGGTTTTCTTTATATCTTGTACGATCTCAGCGAGCATCACCTCCAGTTTAGACATTTTAATTGTGCCTTCTTGTACCGTGGGTGAAGCGTCAGACTCTACTGTAGCCAGTGCTCCCGCTATTCCGCTCGCGTGGAGTAATTGAGATCGTGGACTGTAAGGCCCCTTCCAGTTTCAGGTGTTCTCCGATCAGCGAGCTATCGAGATCTGCACTCCCGATCTTACATTCGCTCCCCTTTTCACTCTCAGCCGGCGACGATGTAGCGGACCTTGGTCCCGAAGAGTCTGTACTTTCGCCCAGCTGTTCCAGCTCTCTCTCTGAAAGGCCGTATCTTGAGCTAGGGCTTCCTGATCTTGGCTTGGGTGCAGCTTTAGTTTTCTTTTCTTTCGGACCCCCTTTCTTGCTGGCCATATTTATATATGCTTACATATATAATGTAGCAGTGTCCTTGGGTTGAATAAATGCAGGATATCTCAGGATAATAAGCAAATAATATGAAAAATAACACCGCTGCTAAGCGGAGCTCCACTTCAGACGTCCATCTCTCGCATCGGACGAGACCATTAATATAGAAATAATGATAAAAAAACACCCATGAGAAGCATATTGTTAAAAACGCTTCTTTGACGCATCAGCAGCTTTAAAACTTACAAACATTCTAAGCAATCAGTCCATTTATAGTGCCAGCTATAATAGTGAGGATAATGTAAATAGTAAGGTGGAAAGATTGAATACTAAAGTGAGAGCTGCTGTTGACATAGTGGCACCTGAAAAGACAGTGAAAAAATCTTCTAGCATTGTTATACCATGGAAGACCCAAAGAGTGTCTGATTTAAAGAGAACATGCCGTAGAGCTGAGCGCCAATGGAGAAAGACTAAACTTACTATCCACCACGAAATATTAAAAGTCAAAATAACAGAATACAATAACACTGTCTGTTTTGAGAGACGCTGCTATTTCTCCAAGATTATAAATAACAATGCTAGTAATCCTAGAGTCTTATTTTCAACAATTGATCACCTACTAAACCCAGGTAACTCAAAGGAATGCCTCCTAAGTACTTCCAGTAAACTTGTGTGGCTATCGCTGTATTTTTCAATCAAAAAATTAATGATACTAGAAATAACATAGTATATCCCTCCAACACTAAGGATCCTCCTAAACCCCAGCATCCTGTTATAAACAAATTAAACTCTTTCACTAGGATAGATTTACCTGATTTACAAAAATAATCTCTCAATTAAAACCTCCACCTCGTCCTTGACCCGATACCAACAAGGTTTTTCAAAGAAGTATCAGGCGTGCTAATTGATAATGTTCTGGACATAGTAAATTCGTCACTAGATACTGGGTCTTCCCAGACTGTCTTAAGACTGCTGTAGTTAAACCCCTACTTAAGAAACATAACTCGACCCCTCAGCTCTTGAACATTTTAGACCCATCTCTAACCTGCCTTTCTTAAGTAAAGTTCTAGAGAAGGCAGTCATTATGCAGTTAAATGACCACCTCAATAAACCTGCTATTCTTGATAAATTTCAGTCGGGTTTAAGAACAAATCACAGCACAGAAACTGCACTCGTAAAGTAGTAAATGACTTGCGGGTGAATGCAGACAGAGGCCATTTATCTGTTCTCATCCTCTTAGATCTGAGTGCTGCATTTGACACCATTGATCACAACATTCTTAGAAATCGCCTTAGTCAATGGGTGGGCCTCTCTGGCACGTCTTAAATTGGTTTGAATCCTACCTGACAGGGAGAAAATTCTTTGTGAGTTGTGGGAATTACAACTCGAAGACACATGATATCCGATATGGTGTTCCACAAGGCTCTATCCTGGGTCCGCTGTTATTCTCAATCTACATGCTTCCGTAGGTCAGATTATCTCAGGGCACAACGTGAGCTACCACAGCTATGCTGATGACACACAGCTGTACTTATCAATAGCACCTGATGACCCCGATTCTCTTGATTCACTAACACAATGTCTGACTTGTACTGTATCTCAGAATGGATGAATAGTAACTTTCTCAAGTTAAATAAAGAGAAAACTGAAATCTTAGTGATTAGCAATAATGGATACAATGAGGCTATTAGAAATAAACTGGATACATTAGGATTAAAAAAGTCAAGATCGAGGTAAAAAGCTTAGGGTGATTGTTGACTGTAATCTGAATTTTAAATCGCATATTAATCAGATCACTAGGACAGCATTTTTTCACTTAAGAAACATAAGTAAAGTTAGACCTCTTATATCACTGAAAGATGCTGAGAAATTAGTTCACGCGTTTGTTTTCAGTCGACTAGATTACTGTAACGACTCCTCTCTGGACTACCCAAAAGACATAAATCATTTGCAACGAGTGCAGAATGCAGCTGCTAGAATCCTAACTAGGAAAAGAAAATCCAACACATTTCTCCAGTTTTAATGTCACTACACTGGTTACCTGTCATTCAGGGTTGACTTTAAAATTCTGCTTATGGTTTATAAATCCTTAAATAATCTCCCATCTTATATATCGGAATGTCTGACACCTTATATTCCAAATCGTAACTTCAGATCCTCAAATGAGTGTCTCCTTAGAATTCCAAGAACAAAACTTAAAAGAAGTGGTGAGGCGGCCTTCTGCTGTTATGCACCTAAAATCTGGAATAGCCTGCCAATAGAATTCACCAGGCTGATACAGCAGAGCACTTTAAAACACTGCTGAAAACACATTACTTTAACATGGCCTTTTTATAACTTCAATTTAATTTAATTTAACTTAATCCTGATACTCTGTATGTTTAATTTCCTCATAATAATTACTCTTGGTGGCTCTAAAATCCGTACTGACCCCTACTCTCTCTTCTGTTTCCTTTTCCGTTTCTTTGTGGTGGTGGCCTGCGCCACCTCCACCTACTCAAAGCATCATGATGCTCCAACAATGATGGATGGATTAAAAAGGTAGAAGTCTACGTGACCATCATCATCATCATCAAGTCCTTCCGTGAGAACCCTAAATACAAAGAGGACTGTTTCATTTATGTTAGGTAGAATGCCCAGAAGGGACTGGGCGGTCTCATGGTCTGGAATCCCTACAGATTTTATTTTTTCTCCAGCCGCCTGGAGTTTTTTGTTTGTTTTTCTGTCCCCTGGCCATTGGACCTTACTCTTATTCGATGTTAATTAATGTTGATTTATTTTGTTTTCTTATTGTGTCTTTTATTTTTCTATTCTTTATTATGTAAAGCACTTTGAGCTACTGTTTGTATGAAAATGTGCTATAGAAATAAATGTTGTTGTTGTTGTTGTTGCTGGTGGTTGAGAGGGTTGTTGTTTAATCAATAACTTTCCATGTTCTGAGTTTACTGAGAAAACCCAGTAATGTGCACAATGGTGTGTTTTTGTGGTGGGTGTTGAGGGACAAGTATCAATGTGTCAAAGAATTGGTGATTCACCAACCTGGGTAATGTATGCAACTACTATGGCAAGCCAAGTTAACATTTAGAATAACTCTAAATGCTTTTTAAGAAATCTGGAAATACATTTAATGATATTTCAAATAGATTTCAAGATATCTTGAAGTAATATGCTGTGTAATTTGAGATATCTGAGATGCATTTCAAGATGTGGGTATCACTTTGCACAGAGGTAGCACTGTTGCCACTCAGTATGGAGACCAGAGTTCACGTCCAGGGTCCTCCCTGCACACGGTTTTCATGTTCTTCCTGTGTCTGTGTAGGTTTCCTTTGGGTGCTCTGGTTCCCACCCCCAGTCCAAAGACGTGCATGTTAGGTGCTTTGGTGATACTGAATTGGCTTGTGTGTGTGGTTGGGGTGGGTGGTCTTAACCCTGCAATGGACTGGCGCCATGTTAATGGCTTATTTCTGCCTTGTGCCCTGTGCAAGCTGGCATAAGCTCCAGCACCCCCTGCAACCCAATTCAGGACAATGCGAGTTGGCAAATGACTGACTGATTTCAAGGTATCTGAAATGCAATTCAATACATCTTAAAATACATTTACAAATGGCAAGCCAAATTAATGTTTAAAGATATTTGAAAATTAATTTTAGATATCTTAAATTGCAATTTATAAGATATCTAAAAGTCATTCTGAGATATCTTAAAATAAATTCTTTAACATTATAAGATATCTGTAACAAAATTTAAAATATCTCACATGCCTTTCAAGATATCCAAAATACATTTTCAAATATCTTAAAATAACTCTTTGTGCATTTCAAGATATCTCAAAATCACTTCCTGTAAAATGTCTTATTCTTTCAATGGGACATCCAGTCTATTTTAAGATATCTCAAAATGTATCTGAGATATTTTGAAATGTGCAGAAAGTCATTTTGAGATATTTTGAAATGTATTTCACATATCAGGAAGTGGACAGGAAGCTGTTTCAAGGTATCCGTAAATTTATTTCAGGTATCTTAATTTGTATTGTAGATAACTGAAAATGATACTGAGATATCTGGTTGGTTGTGGTAATTATACAGGTACTTGGTTACTTGGCTGACGTGTGCTTTGCAAACGTTAGAGGCTGTTGAGAGATTTTGGTTTGTTCTGTTGTGTGAGATTTAAATAAAAATATATTTTGCTCTTAAAAACTTGGGTTTTGGTTGCTGCTAAGGAACCGTGTGGGAATTTTTAAAGCTTTTTTTCCCTTATAAAGGTTTTCTTTTTTGATTCTTTTTGTCCAGCACAAGAGCAAAAGTAGCCGGTGTTTGAAGGTGCGCTTGGAAAAGTTACTTGTACTTGTACTTGTTCTTTTTCTTGTTATCTGTATTTGAATTAGCATCGAGGCAGCAGGGTAGAAAGCAGCAGTAACTGATATCGGCATTTGTAAATAAATAACCGCGTCGTCGTAACAGCGATTCCTTAGTTTAAAGGAAAAGAAAAAAAGGCCGCGGCTGACTTCAAAGTAGTAAAAGGTGGAAACTCAGCAGTGCAGAGTAAGCGGCCTGCGTTAAGACACCGATCAGGCACAAGGAGCTGTAGGAGCAAATAAGGTAGTAAAGTTTGATTTATTTGTTTATTTTAGATTAAACAGTCCTTAGAGGTCCAGAGGCAGAACAGTTAAGTGGGCGACAGCGTATTGGTTCATTAATACGGGGAATACAAACAGTGTGAATGAAGAGCTTATAAGTAAGAAGAGCGCAAAGCTAGAAGAGACAGAGAAAAGTAAAGTTAACCTCATAGAAAGGCAAACAGCAGGCAGCTGAGAGGGAGAACAGTACAGGAGCTTAAGGGGAAAAGGTGTAAAATATCTGTAGCAGATCTTAGTGTTACCATTTAAGTTAAGGAGCAGCTGAAAGAAGAAGAAATTTAATTTTAAGAAAAAAAAAAAAAGTTAAGGCAGCTTAGTAATCCCAAGTCAAATTTTAATAATGAGGCCAGTGCAATGCAAGTCCTGTTGGATGTTGGACTTTTAGATGATGGTTTGGAAGAGCCAGTTGTCTATGAGGGCTACATCTGCAAGAGATGCCAGCTGATCCAGCACCTCGAGCTCAGGGTCACTGAATAGAGAATTGGCTGACTTGGCCCAGGTGTCCTTTAGAGATAGTGTGCACCCCTAAGGTGGCGCGGGAGGAGATTCCAGACCAGACAGGTAGGAATAGGTGGGTCACGGTCACAAGGCGTAAGGTAAAGGGTGCACACTGTCCGGGGGCATCAACCCCAGAATTAGAAGTGTCTAACCGTTATCATGTCCTGGCGGAGCTGGACGGTGACTCTGATAATTCTGAGGTGGTAGGCAGGGTTGAGGAGCCCCAACGGGCCACCTCAAAACCAGTTCCCAAAAAGAGAGAGGTAGTGATAGTTGGGGACTCAATCATTAGGGGGATTGAAGCGCAGGTGTGCTCCAGAGAGAGAGTCTCACGGTGTGTTGCCTTCCGGGAGCACAGGTGGGAGACCTCCTGGAAGGGTGGATAGGCTCTTGGCCAGAGCGGGTGGATCCAGTTGTCATTGTCCACGTTGGAACAAATGACATACATAAGGGTAGTCTGTCAGTTCTGCGATCCAAATTCAAAGAGTTAGGTACCAAGCTGAGGAGCAGAACTGACAAGGTAGTCTTCTCCAGTTCTGCCTGTGCCACGCCAGTCCAGGTAAGATTGAGGAGATTAGAAGGCTTAACGTGGCTCAAATCTTGGTGCAGGGTAGAAGGGTATAGGTTTATGGGGCATTGGGACTCCTTTTTAAACAGATGGGACCTGTTCCCCGTGACGGGTTACATCTGAACCGGAGGGGCACCAATGTATTGGGGAGGCGTATGTGTAGGCTAGTCGAGGATTGGGAGGGCAGGGAGTTTAGGACAGGCCAGATTTAGATCTATACATGGAAGAACAAACAATGGTGTAGAAAATAAAATGCATAGTAATGTAAATTTTAAGCAAACACGTAAAGATAGAAGGATTAACACATTAAAAATAGCTTGCCTTAATGCTAGAAGTATCAAAAATAAGGTAAGTGAGTTGGAGTTGTATGTAGCAGAGCACAATTATGATATTATAGCAATAACGGAAACCTGGCTAAATAACAAAGATGGGGATGAGTGTAACATAGAGGGATACACATTTTTAGGAAGGATAGACAGAACAGAAAAGGAGGTGGGGTTGCTGTTTATGCCAAACAGGAATTAAATGTAAGTCATCTTCAGTTGGATGATGAGCCCCATCTTAGTGAGGACATGTGGCTTCACCTGGAAAATATTAGGGAAAAGGTCTCATTTTAGGAGTGTGTTATAGACCACCCAATTCAGACAGTAATTTCAACACACATCTTTTTAGTAATATCAAAAGGCAAGTTTACAGGGGATATTATAGTCATGGGGGACTTTAATTATCCAAATATTAACTGGGATAACCTTACAGATGGAGGAGCACAAGAGCAGGAGTTTTTAGAAGTAATCAGCGACTGTTTTTAACACAGCATGTTAAAGCACCAACAAGGGGTGAAGCCTGTCTGGATTTAGTATTCTGTAATAATCAGGATAGAATTGAGGGTGTAGAGGTGATTGAACCACTAGGGTCAAGTGACCATAATGTAATACAATTCTCAGTATTTTGTAAGAGTACAGATGCAAAGACTAAAATTGTTAAGTTGAACTTTAGTAGGGCTAATTTTGAGCAGATGCGACAAAGTCTAAGTAGGATAGACTGGGATAAGCTTTTAAATGTGGAGACAGTCGAGGAGCAGTGGAACAGGTTTAAAATGTTTTACATGTAATGCAGGACAGATACATACCTAAATTTGGAAGTAATAGGAAACTAAAAAACTCCACGATGGATTAATAAAGATTTAAAAAGAAGTTGCAAAGGAAAAACTGCTGTATAAGGCATATAAGACTAATGACTGCAAAGAGAACCGTAGCACGTATGAGAACATGAGGGCAACCATTAAGAAGGATATCAGAGAGGCTAAAAGACAGTTGGAGAGGAATATAGCAGATAAGGCGAAAGAAGACCCCAAGAGATTCTTTCAGTATTTTAGTAGTAAAAGAACAGTTAAGGAGGAGGTCAAGTTCATCAGGAATAGTAAAGGGAATTAAAAGATACAGACAATGAAATAGCAGATGCCCTAAACTTACATTTTTCTGAGGTGTTTACAAGTGAGCAAGTGGATAACCTGCCAGAGGTAAACGCAACTACTAAGGAGGTACTGAGGGATTTGGAAATTGTAGAGGGAGAAGTGCTGCTCAGATTAAATAAGATGAAATCAAACAAATCACCAGGCCCAGATAATATTTATCCTCGTGTTCTTAAGGAGGCTAGTGAGTACATATATAAACCCTTGACACATTTTTAGGAAGTCACTGTGCACTGGAGAGATTCCAAAGGACTGGAAAATGGCAAATATCATCCCATTATATAAAAAGGGTGACAGGGCAGATCCAAGCAACTATAGGCCAGTAAGCTTAACAAGCATCACAGGAAAATTAATGGAAGGAATTATTAAGGATAAGATTGAGCAACACATGACAAGGACAGGAGTTATTCTGAACAGTCAGCATGGGTTCAGAAGGGGAGGTCGTGTTTTACTAACATGTTGGAATTCTATGAGGAGGCAACAAAAGGATACGATCAAAGTGGAGCTTATGATATTATTTATCTGGACTTTCAGAAAGCATTTGATAAGGTGCCACATGAGAGGTTGGGCATCAAGTTAAAAGAAGTGGGAATTCAGGGTGATGTTTTTAGATGGGTGCAGAATTGGCTCAGACACAGGAAGCAGAGGGTGATGGTGCGAGGAACCTCATCAGAACTGGCCGATGTTAAGAGTGGTGTTCCACAGGGGTCAGTGCTAGGGCCGCTGCTATTTTTAATATATATAAATGATTTAGATAGGAATATAAGTAACAAGCTGGTTAAGTTTGCAGATGATACCAAGATAGGTGGATTAGCAGATAATTTGGAATCCGTTATATCATTACAGAAGGACTTGGATAGCATACAGGCTTGGGCAGATTTGTGGCAGATGAAATTTAATGTCAGTAAATGTAAAGTATTACACATAGGAAGTAAAAATATTAGGTTTGAATACACAATGGCGTCGAAAATCGAGAGTACACCTTATGAGAAGGATTTAGGAGTCATAGTGGACTCAAGCTATCAACTTCCAACAGTGTTCAGAAGCCATTAAGAAGGCTAACAGAATGTTAGGTTATATAGCACGATCTGTGGAGTACAAGTCCAAGGAGGTTATGCTCAACCTTTATAATGCACTGGTGAGGCCTCATCTTGAGTACTGTGTGCAGTTTTGGTCTCCAGGCTACAAAAGGACATAGCAGCACTAGAAAAGGTCCAGAGAAGAGCGACTAGGCTGATTCCAGGTCTACAGGGGTTGAATTATGAGGAAAGATTAAAAGAGCTGAGCCTTTACAGTTTAAGCAAAAGAAGATTAAGAGGTGACATGATTGAAGTGTTTAAAATTATGAAGGGAATTAGTACAGTGGATCGAGACTTGTATTTTAAAATGAGCTCATCAAGAACACGGGGACACAGTTGGAAACTTGTTAAGGGTAAATTTCGCACAAACATTAGGAAGTTTTTCTTTACACAAAGAACGATAGACACTTGGAATAAGCTACCAAGTAGTGTGGTAGACAGTAAGACGTTAGGGACTTTCAAAACTCGACTTGATGTTTTCTTGGAGGAAGCAAGTGGATAGGACTGGCAAGCTTTGTTGGGCTGAATGGCCTGGTCTCGTTAGAGTGTTCTAATGTTCTAATGTTCTACTTATAAGTAGAATTACCTCACTGTAAACTTGTGATACAGTTATAATATTGCACATCCTGAGGCACTTCATAAAGTGCGTATTTACATATGATGACGATATCATTTTTAAGATTAAATGTAGCAAAATATGTTTATTATATTATCCATAAAAAACTTTAACTTCATTTAAATAATCTATATTGTCAATAATTAAACATGCCAGGACATGGTGCCGCAGTGCTAGCTATTAGCTTGCACTCTGTTTACAGATTGTTCCTGCCTTGTGCTATATTCTTACTGGGGCTACACTGGAAGGATAGATAAATAGAATAATTAAACATGTACTACGAAGGTATTTCAATGTTCCTTAAAAGTTTTGAAGAATCAGGCGTTCTAAGCTTACAGATGGCTTAACGTCTATTACAGAGCTGATTGTGTGGAGATTGGGTATTTGGAAAAAGAAAAGTAAGGACAGGAATTGGAGGTTAGTACGTTTGAAAGAGACAGTACTTCTGTACTAATACATTTCATCGAAGGTCGCATGGCGCAGCAAGCATCTGAGACATGAACTATCACTGTGCCACCATGTTCCCATGTTTAATAACGTGCTTTTACTCCTATCATTAAGAAAATTATATCACGTATACATCTCAGTAATTTAATTATTCAGAGAGCTGTAATATCACGAATGTAATGAATTCTGTGTCCTGTCAGAGGAAGAGAAAGCCGGTTTAAGAAGCACATAGTGATTCACACACATAGAGCACATAGAAGAACACATACAAAACACAGCATTTAACGTGCTACTTTAGTTAGGATGGGATTTGAGAAACTAATAGGTAAGAGTCAATCTTAGAAAGTTAAAGTTTTGAGTTAAACTCATATTAATGTTGATTAATTTGAATAGAATATAAATTTCTTTCATAGTCATAACTTATGGTATAGTCTTTTCCCCTATAAGTTAATAAAGAGAATCTTCTTACTGTAACTGAGAAACAGTGTGATAATAAGCTTAGTTGTGGTAAGAACTGGTCCCAGTAAAGAGGGACTTGAAAGACCCATTTTCTACTCAGAGATGGGATAAGCATGCAGTTTTCTGACCGTTTTGAAATGGTTCAGAAATGTTAATAGTAACGATTTGAGATGTAACAAGATTAAACCTAGAATTGAACTTTTCTTAACATTAATTTTTCTTTTTTTTTTTGCTATTTTAATTTTCTTTTGTGTGAACTGTTTTACTTTGAAACTTAACTAAACTTTTAAAAACGAAGATATTTTGTCTGTGGAATCATTTCTGCGTGTCAGGCTTTTGTTGAATCCCATTTTTTGAGTTGAAGCTGCTGAACTTTGGTAATTTTGGGAAAACGCAGCTACATTTTTGTCAGAAAACTTTGCCATCTGAAGGCCTTGAACGTGAATTGGAATCTACCACCGAGAACAGAGGACACTTCTGCTCCAGAACTCGTCAACGAAGAAAAAGAACTAAATTATTCAGAAGGTACTGTGCTCTTATCTACTATCTGCATGATCGTAAATGAAAGCAAGGTCGCTGTACCTTGAGAAGATTTGAGAGACTGTGATATTATAAAAAGACATTTTGGATGATCGGCTGTGCTTTTGTCTGAGTCATTGAAGCCTTGTTACGTGGAAGTAATCTGCTTTGTTGGAACGTTGTGACGAAATTGTCAGGAAACATCCTGTCATTTACTCGAACTGTTGTCATGGCAATGTCTAAACAGTGCACAAGTGAGATTGTCAATGATCCGAGTACAGACTCGTAGTCAGAAAATATAATTAAAGATCACATAAGTCAGAGGAAATATAAGCTTTCCGTGTTCAAATATGAAATCGAAAGTCTTAAAGACATTCCAGGAAATCGTTTATTAGTAGCCAAAAGATTTGAAGATTTTTGTTTGACGCACAGAGAGATAGAGGAGTTACATGAAAAGCTACTTTCTACGTTAAATAAGGAGGGAGCAATTAAGAAACAGAAAACGACATTCGCTGAAAGCTCTAAGAAATGGAATGAATTTACTGTCGCTAATGCGGCATGGCTGGAAGACGCAAATAGACTGTTAGCACATAAAGCTGATGAACAACTAGTTAATCAATTCGAAGAGATGCAATTACAAGAACGGGTTCGTTCAAAGTCAAAAACACGAAAGACATCTCCTCAGTTAAAGTGTGCCCTTGATATTAAACTTGATTCTTTAGTTCCGAAAACTGCAGCCGCATCGTCATCTTCTACAGCAGTGCTGATTGAACAATCGACACTCTATAGTATTCTACAAATGCTACATGAACTTAAAGCGGAAAGACAAGAACAATCCACAACTAGTGCAATAACAGACACGCAGAGCTCCAGAAATTATATACTAGATGTGCTAGCGTGGAATCAAATCGAATATCAGAAGAATCAAGCCAAATGTCAAAAAGGCCAAGCCGAATGTCATAAAGCAATCACTGAAATGGCTAAATCATTAACTGATCAAAAGATAACACCTGCTCCAGCACCCCCAGCTCCGCGTGGTGAAATACCTCACAGGCAGATCCCTTTATTCTCTGGAGACCCATTAGCTTATGCAGATTTTATCATGGCCTTTGATAACGCTGTTGGGGGTGTGTTACAAAACCCTCAAGATAAATTAGATTACTTAATCCAATTCACAAGAGGTCCTGCTCAGGATCTAGTTAAAGGCTGTGTGCGACTGCCATCAAGTCGAGGTTATCAAAAGGCCAGAAAGCAACTTGAAATTTATTTTGGTGATGAAGTATTCATAGCTGACGCATACATGGAAAAGGCATTGAAGTGTCCTCAAATAAAACAAAATGATAGTGCAGCTCTGAGAGAATATGCATCCTTTCTTGATAGCTGTATAGACGCAATGACAAGTGCAGGAAGTCGAGATGCATTCAATAACAATCCAAATATTCGTATTATAATCTCTAAGCTCCCATACACTTTATGAGACAAGTGGAGAAGCTAGGCTTTTAAATTTAAAGAAAAGGAAGGTAGAAGGGCAGGTATTGATGAATTATCTTTCTAAATCGTCAGGTGAGGATGATGATGGATCCCTTTTATGGAGATGTTACACAAGGTAACATGGAGAAAAAGGAAAAAACTGACAAAAGTAGGTCTCCTCAGAAGTATGGACAGAGATCAGGAGGTATTTTTACCACCAATATTTCTGATAGCCGAAAGGAGACTCAAGAAATCTCTGTCAAAAGACTGTTACTGTTACATGTGCATTTAAAAGCCTTGTGTATTCTGCAATGGTCAGCATATTCTTGCTGAATGTCGTAAAATCAACTGCCACATAAAGAAAGAATTAACTTTTAAAAATCTAAAGGTTTGTGTTTTCGCTGTCTCAAACAGGGGTGCCTTGGTAAGAACTGTAAAGAAAGAATGAAATGTCAGACATGTTCTTTTCAGCACCCAGATATCCTGCACATCAAAAAAGACAGTGACAACATCTAAAGCTACAGCCAGTGTGGCAACATCAACTGAAAAGGAAATGGAGACTGGAACTTGTGCCTTTACTGGGGACAGAAAAGAATGCGCACTCAAGTAGTTCCTGTTAAGGTAAAATCTAAGAAAGTGAAAGGTATGTAGAAACATACGCCTTTATAGGACCTCGCAGTACAGTAACAATTTGCACTGAAAGGCTCCAGAGACAATTAAGTCTACAAGGGAGAAGAACACAAGTATTTCTCAAAACTATGAGTAATTACGATGATGATTCAAAATGCTAACCCAATGTTCTGTTTTATCAGATTTACAAGTCTGTGGTCTCAATGATGTTGAATATATTGATTTGCCAAAGGTCTTCACACAGGTCTCCATTCCAGTGAACAGAGAAAGCATTCCACTACAAGAAGATATCGATAAGTGGGCATATCTTAAAGAGGTACGTCTATCTCATATTGACTCTGAAGTTGATCTTTTAATAGGAATCAACTACCCAGAAATCTTCAAGCAGTCACGAATTATACCTAGCCAAGGAGGTGGACCTCACTCCATGAAGACTGCACTTGGATGGGTAGTTGGTGGACCATATAAAGAGACAGATGACCTTGCAAAACAAAATGGTAAGATGCTTAAACATTCAATCAATCGTGTGTCAATAACAGAGATTGAAGATATGCTGCTGCAACAGTACAACACAGATTTTCCAGAGCGCAGCTGTGAAGAAAAGGAGAGATGTCACAGGAGGACATCAAGTTCATGCATAGCCTCAGAATCTGCAAGACTGGTAGGTGGCCACTATTGTTTAAATTTGCCTTTGAAGGATGAAACACTTAAAATGCCAAACAATCGCTGTATTGCTGAACAGCGTGCTATTGGACTCAAAAGAAAATTGAGCAAAAATTCAGGTTTCCACGAAGACTATAAAGCCTTCATGAAAGACATTATAGACAATGGTTATGCTGTAAAAGTACCCAAAAAAGCCTGAATTGCAATGAAGGCAGAGTGTGGTACATCCCACATCATGGTGTGTATCATCCAAAGAAAAATAAGATTTGAGTGGTCTTTGACTGCACTGCCACCTACCAGGGGATTTCACTTAATGAACAATTACTAAAAGGCCCTGACCTAACTAACACACTCATTGGCGTCCTTACAAGATTCAGAAAGGAGCCAGTAGCCTTAATGGCAGACATTAAGTCAATGTTCTACCAAGTTAAGATACCAGACAAAGACACAGATCTTTTACGTTTTCTATGGTGGCCTGAAGGTAATCTAAGTAAAGACCTAGAAGAATTCAAAATGACAGTACATCTTTTGGTGCTACTTCTTCACCCAGCTGTGCTTCTTATGCTTTATGTAGAACAGCCGAAGATGCCAGAGATACATTTCCTGAGGAAGCTGTTAACACCGTTCTCAACAACTTCTATGTGGATGACTGTTTAAGGTCAGTGACACAGAAGAACAAGCAATAAAGCTGGAAAAGGACCTCCAAGCTCTATGCCTCAAAGGGGGATTCCATTTGACTAAGTGGGTGAGTAACAACAGAGCAGTTTTATTGTCCATACCTGAAGAAGACAGAGCTCATGAACAAAAGGACTTAGATTTGAGCCACAGTCTCCTTCCCACAGAGTGTGCCCTGGGCGTCCAGTGGTGCACAGAAACTGACAGTTTCAAATTTCAGATTAAGTTGTAAAACAAGCCCACTACAAGGCGTGGTATCCTGTCTGTTAGTTCAGTTTATGATCCACTTGGTTTTCTAGCACCTGCCTTACTGCCACAAAGCTTATTCTAAGAGACTTATGCAAAGAGAAATGTGGGCGGGATGAAGAAGTAGAAGTCAAACACATTCAGAAATGGAAAAAAATGGATGGATGATTTGAAGTTACTTACAGACTATAAAGTGAACAGATGCTTCAAACCTACCGGGTTTGGAACCATAAAGACAGCACAAATGCACCATTTTGCAGATGCTAGTGAAGATGGATATGGCACTGTCACTTACCTTGTCTTAACCAATGAAGAGGGCAAAAAGCATTGTTCATTCCTGATGGACAAGTCAAGAGTTGCACCATTGAAGCAGGTCACAATTCCAAGAATGGAGCTGACAGCAGCCATTGTGGCAGTAAAATAGACAAAATGCTTAAAGGTGAGCTTCAAATGCCCTTACAAGAATCTACATTTTGGACTGACAGCACCACGGTGCTAAAATACATCTCAAATGAAAGCACTCGATTCAAGACCTTTGTTGCCAACAGAATCTCCGTGATCAGAGATCATTCACAACCTTCACAGTGGAGGTACGTCACATCTGTCCTTAATCCGGCCGATCAAGCATCCAGAGGGCTAAGCATAGAAAACTTTCTCAAGAGCACCACATGGTCACATGGTCCAAGTTTCTTATTGAAGTCAGAACGTGAGTGGCCAAAAGACCAGATCAACTGAACGATTCACTTTTGAAGATGATCCAGAAATTAAAACTTGTGCAGTTAACATGACAAAAATAGAGGAGCAACTGAACCCATCAACAAACTAATCACTTACTTTTCAGATTGGCATCGCTTGAAGAAAGCAGTGGCTTGGTTCCTCAAGTTTAAAGACATACTGTTGCACTTAAGAAATGAAAGAAAAACATTTCAACTAGAAGCCAGTCAGACTAAAATAATCCAAAGAACAAAATCACTCACCAAAAAGCACATGGAAAAGGTACAAACT
This sequence comes from Polypterus senegalus, assembly GCF_016835505.1. Lineage (NCBI taxonomy): Eukaryota > Metazoa > Chordata > Cladistia > Polypteriformes > Polypteridae > Polypterus > Polypterus senegalus. The sequence continues at coordinate 36,075 of NW_024377589.1, forward strand.
GATTTTAAAACCAAGTCCAATTTCTCTAGATGACTTAGTTAAAGCTGAAACAGAGCTTATCCGTCTAAGTCAACAGCAAGAATTTCCAGAAGAATTAAAAGCTCTAAAGAAAAAGACTTGTGTTAAAAAGAACAGTCAAATCTATAAACTTGACCCGATCATACAAGATGGAATATTAAGAGTTGGAGGAAGACTCTGCAAAGCTGCAATGCCCGAAGAAGCTAAACATCCTGCAATTCTACACAAGCATTCACATGTTGCTTCTCTCATATTGCAACACATTCATAAACAAATCGGACATTGTGGGCGCAATTATGTGCTCACACAGTTACGCCAGAAATACTGGATACCTCAAGCAAAGTTCAGCTATCAGAAAATAATTTCAAAGTGCACAACATGCAGAAGATACAATGCGAAAGCAGGTGAGCAAAAATGGCAGATTTGCCAGAAGATCGCTAGCATCAAACCAACCACCGTTCACTAATGTTGGAGTCGATTATTTTGGCCCCTTCCTAGTCAAAAGAGGAAGAAGTCTAGTCAAAAGGTATGGAGTAATCTTCACATGTCTAACAACCAGAGCTGCGCACATAGAGATGCACATAGCTTAGACACTGATTCTTGTATCCAAGCATACTCCGATTTACGGATAGAAGAGGACAAGTTAAAATCATGCGCTCAGACAATGGAACAAATTTCGTTGGAGCAGAAGAGAGCTACGAGAAGCTATTAAAAAATTGGAACACAAAAAAATCAGTGACGCTATGATGCAAGAACAAATCAAATGGATTTTTAATCCACCATCAGCCTCTCACCAAGGTGGAGTGTGGGAAAGACAAATCAGAAGCATAAGAAAGATTTTAAATTCAACACTAAACCAACAAACACTCGATGATGAAAACCTTCCTACAATGATGTGTAGAGTGGAATCAATACTCAATAACAGACCCCTTACGAAGACATCAGATGACCCAAATGATTTGGAACCACTCACACCCAATCACTTGTTATTATTGAAGACAAAACCTGAAATACCACCTAAACTCATTTCAGAAAATGAACCATACCCAAGAAGACGCTGGAAACAAATTCAATACATGGGCGATTTGTTTTGGAAAAGATGGACAAAAGAGTATTTGCCAATACTTCAAAACGTCAAAATGGCTTGCACCAAGAAGAAATTTTGAACCAGGGGACGTTGTTCTAATTGTAGATAAAGCTACACCTCGCAATTCCTGGGTAATGGGTCGAGTCATCAAGACAATGCCAGATGCCAAAGGTGCAGTCAGAAGAGTTTGTGTGCAGACCAAAACCAGCACACTAGACAGACCCGTGAATAAACTGTGCCTGCTTCAAGAAACAGCCAATGTTTGAAATATGAAATTCTCAAATGTTTGTTTGCAATTTTTTTGCTAATGATTTGAAAACAATAATTAATATAAAATTGGCTCATATTGAAGTAAAGTATAGTAATTGTCTCCGCTCCTGCATAGCCAATTAGGGGCCGGAAATGTAAGAGCCAATCTTAGAAAGTTAAAGTTTTGAGTTAAACTCATATTAATGTTTGCTTAATTTGAATAGAATATAAATTTCTTTCATAGTCATAACTTATGGTATAGTCTTTTCCCCTATAAGTTAGTAAGAGAACTTCTTACTATAACTGAGAAACAGTGTGATAATAAGCTTAGTTGTGGTAAGAACTGGTCCCAGTAAAGAGGGACTTGAAAGACCCATTTTATACTCAGAGATGGGATAAGCATACAGTTTTCTGACCGTTTTGAAATGGTTCAGAAATGTTAAGTAAATAGTAACGATTTGAGATGTAACAAGATTAAACCTAGAATTGAACTTTTCTTAACATTAATTTTTTTTTTTGCTATTTTAATTTTCTTTTTGTGTGAACTGTTTTACTTTGAAGATTAACTAAACTTTAAAAACCAAGATATTTTGTCTGTGGAATCATTTCTGCGTGTCAGGCTTTTGTTGAATCCCATTTTTTGAGCTTGAAGCTGCTGAACTTTGGTAATTTTGGGAAAACACAGCTACATAATAAATTGAGCTATTTTAAGATGAAGTTTATGATGTTCTGCTTTAATGACAAAATTATAGTGGAAATTTCGAGATTAAAGTTGACATTTCATGCTTTTTTCCCCACTGTGTGCCTTTTGTTTTTTTCTCTGTACCCTAAAAAGCTTTCATATGACACTCGAACTGTGGGCTACAACTCACCTTTTCACGGCGACTTTGATATCTGACAACTTCTTTTTTATTTCAGGCACTGTGTGACTTTGTGAATTTGAGCTTTCGAGTTTCTCCGACACGCTGTGTGACTTGATTGACTTCCTTTTGTTGTTTATACCACTGTTTAAACCAACAAATAGTACGTTTTTCTTTGCCTCCACTTGGTATTCTTTGAAATTATTATATTTTCCCTCTTGCTTTTCTCATTGTCATTTCACAGAACGCTGAGCTTAAGGGCTATTTATATTGATTTGCATATTCAAAGAGGCATTATTCTAGGAGGAGCTGGGTGGGACAGCAGGCGTGCACAAAGCGTTACTTTTCACGCTGACCGGGATTTATGTAGCGGAAGAACGTGGAAGTTGGCGAACACACAGATTCCTGCATCTGGAATTTTTTGTGCATACGCACATTTCGGCTTTTGTGCTTACGTCATCTTATAGTGTGAATTCTACGCATGGCGTTATGTATGAGGCCCCTGGCGCTTCCTGTCTTGCTATATGGTTGCGAGACATGGACGCTATCTAGTGACCTGAGATGAAGACTGGACTCCTTTGGTACTGTGTCTGTCTGGAAAAATCCTTAGGTACCGTTGGTTTGAGTTTGTGTCGAATGAGCGGTTGCTCACGGAGTCCCAATTGAGGCACATTACCTGCAATGTAAGGGAGAGTCGGTTACGGCACTACAGCCATGTGCCGTGTTTCCCAGAGGGTGATCCAGCTCGTAAGATTCTCATTGTTCCCGAATGATTGGACCAGGCCAAGGGGTCACCCACGTAACACCTGGCAGCGGCAGATAAAGGGTCATTTCCGGAGGGTGGGACTGGACCGTGCGTCTGCCTGATGGGGTTACAAACCGGGATCCTGAGCTGTTTCGTCATGTAGTAGGTGCAGCAACACACTGTACTAGTGCATGATTCCTGACTTCACTTGCTAGCTTTAGTGTAGTTCTGCTCCTGATACCCTAGCTATGCACAGAACTGTCATTGTCTTTAGTGAATTTGCACTCATTAATCTTTATATTTCTATTCTATTCTATATTTCTTTTCTACACCACCACCTTATCAAAGTTCTTTGCAGATGCCTGTGATGTCTGAATGAAACTTGTCACAATACCTGCTACATCAAATCATTCAAGATGAAGCCTGAAAAGAATCAATAAAGAACAACTTACAATATTTATGTCAGGCAGAATGCCCAGAGGCTGCTCGGTGGTCTTCTGGCCTGGAACCCCTACAGAGTTTTTTTTTTTTTTTTCTGTCCCACTGTCCCATTGACCTTATCATTGGACGGTCATTTGTAGACTTAAAAACAATTCTATATTTAAGGACTCTACTTCTCTTAATTATACATCTTTCCTATGTTAGTGTGCATTTTCTACTTATCTTTTGTTTGTTTATTCCTTAGTATTCTTTTCTAAATGTAATTTATTTTTCTTTGCATGTCTCTACTTCACTGACATGTTACAAACCACTTTGAACACATCCTTCATGTGAAGTTGAGAAAGTAACTAAAAACTAAAAATGTTAGTGTTGATTTAGTATGCATGAGAAAGATGCTATATAAATAAAATGTATTATTATTATTAATTGTATTATTGTCAAGTCATCTGGGTTTACTGCATCAATGTCTGCCTGAACTTGGAAAAGGCCTTTTTGCAAACACATACATTCCTTCATTATTAAAACACATGCTAGTTACTAAAAATAGTAAGTTAAGTTAATGCACAATATCACACAAACATAGGTAACATTTTACATAAATGACAGCTGTCACTAGTCATAAATCACATTTAAAAGGGGAGTTTTATAACATGCCAGTGACGTCACCAAAATCAGTTAATACACTGAGCTTTCCAGTTCTTATGTGATACTTTTTTATTTTTCTTTCACAATTGTCTTCTCCGTGCCTTCTTTTTACAACCGAGCATCTCTTCTGTGTAATAGCACGCTAACCCCGATCTCCTGTGACCCTCTTTGCACTTAATCTTTATTTATTTAAATAAACATCCACGTGATCGTTCTTTTTTTTTCCTATCATTTCTTTTCCCAAGTGTATTAAATTAAATAATCATTTCTTTTCCCAAAACTCAGCTTTATTATTATTATTATTATTATTATTATTATGATGATGTAATTTAGAAGCTTTGGAGAAGATGTTTGAAAATTACAGACCAAAGAGGGAGAGTTAAGGATTTATAGAAAAGTCAAAGACAGGAACAAGGTTGGGAAGGATTTTAGTCAGATAAAGCAGATGAATGATGAGCACAGTGTGGTCTGGAGTGAACATGATAGGATCAGGAATAGATGGAAGAGGTACTTTGAAAAGCTGTTGAATCAAAAAACTCCAAGGGTAGTATCTGAGGATGGAGTCCCAAATGAAGGGTTACTACCAAGAATAAGGAGGGAGGAAGTAAAGGAGACAATGAAAAGAATGAAGAAAGCAACAGGACCAGATGAAATACCAGCAGAACTGTGGAAGAGTTTAGGAGAAGAAGAAGGAGATGTCCTATAAGATCTAATGCAGAACATCTATGAACAGGAGAGAATACCAGAGGAGTAGAGGAACACTATAAAGGAAAGGGCGACATTATTGATTGTCGAAACTACAGAGGGATAAAGCTGATGTCACACAATGAAAAATTGAGAAAGAGTTGAAAACAAAAAGCTTAGGCAAGAGACCACCATCGGGGAGGAGCTGTTTGGTTTTATGCCAGGGAGAGGAATAAACTGATGCAATCTTTGCACAGAGACGACTCATAGAGAAGCATCAAGAAGAACAGAAAGGACAGCATATGGTGTTTATTGATGTGGAGAAGGCTGATGGAGTGCCATGGCAAGAAGTCTGCAGGTGTATGAGAGAGAAAAAAGGACCAGAGGAGTATGTGAGGATTTTCCAGGATATGTATAAGGGAGCGAGGACTCGTGTTAAAAGCAGTGCTGGGGTAACAGATAGGATCCCAGTTAGAGGAGGTCTGCACCAGGGGTGGTCTTGAAGTCTTTACCTCTTTGATCTGGTGTTGGATGTGTTAAGTCACATGATAAGGGACCAATCCCCTGGTGCAGGCTTTGTGCTGATGACACTGTGTTGTGTATCACCAGAAAAAAGAAAGTGGAGAGGGAGTTGAAAGAGTGGAGGAACTTTGGAAGATAGAGGGTTAAAGATAAATAGGAAGAAGACAGAATGTATAAGGTGAAATGATGATCAGGATTCAGAAGTTTGTCTGCAGGGAGAGCTGTTGAAAAGTGTGGATCAATTTAAATATCGATGATCAATGGTAGCCCAAGATGGAGAACCAGATTCAGAGAGCCCATATACTGCAGTGGGGATGGAACAATTGAAAGGAGGTTTCAGGAGTACTGTGTGATCAAACAATTAAGGCAAAGGTTAAAGGTAAGGTTTTTAAGACAGTGGTAAGACTAGCAATGATGTGTGGAGCTGAGACCTGGACAGTAAAGGAGTGCAGGAGAAGAAGTTGGATGTGGCAGAAATGAAAATGTAGAGATGGATGTGTAGAGTTACAAAAAAGGACAGAATAAGAAATGAGACAATCAGAGGTACAACAAAAATGTGAAAGATATCTAAGAAAGTAATGGAAAGTAGGATGTGGTATCATCTTATGTGTGCAAAACAATGACAGAAATGGAAGCCCAGGAGAAGAGAAAGTGAGGGAATGGAGGTGGTGGATAAAGTAAAACAAGCTCTGAAGGAAAAGGGCTCAACTGGTGAGGAGGTGCAGGACCGAGCAATATAGAGAAGGTTGATCAAGCACATCATCCACACATATAGAAGTGAGAAAACATGAATTTAGGTGTCAATTAATTCAAAATGCTGCTTTTAGAATTATTATACAAACCAGAAAGTACAAACACATAATTCCAGTCCTGAAGTCCTTCAACTGGCAAAATCCTCCTTTTAACATATAAAACCTTAAATGACTGAGGCCCTCATTACTTACCTGAACTTATCATTACTTACAAAATGATGCACATATTAAGATCTCAAGATGCCGGCCTACTTAATATTCCAAGGATTAATAAAATAATGGTGGGTGGTCGAGTTGTTAGTTCTAGGGCCCTGAAGCTGTGGAATGACCTGTCCATTAATATTAGAGATGCCCCTTTGGTCTCAGGCTGAAGACTCATGACTTTAGTTACGCATACCCTGACTAGCTGCTGATTGTATGTGCATACTGCATGTTTGTTAGCCATTTGCACAAAAATAAAAGTAATACATTATTTATAAATCTTTATTAATCCTCCTCTATTCTATTTCTCTTCTTGCTGTCTGAATGTTTGACTTGGTGCCATTGCTCTACTGCTCCGCACCTGCCCTCCTATGTATGAAAATTCATCTGAGATGAAGGAGCATTGGACTCATCAGATGGAAAGCATCTTTGATTAGATTGTATACCCCGGGATTGAGTCAATTTTCGAATGACCAGGAGTAGGTGAGCAGACAGTTGGCTGAGGTCTCCAGGACTCTGACCACATCCGACTTTATTTTTAACTTTCTCTGTTGTAACTGATTATGGACCCCCATTTTGTTTTCTCAGTTGATGCTGCTGAATGAGTTTTTCTTTTCATCTCCTCCAATGTCACCATACAATTCAACAATCCTTTAATGAACAATAAGCGCTGGGCTCCATTTATGTTAATCAGTTCTAAAGTACTTTGTGTCTTTATATACTTTTAATTTGTAATACTTATATTTGAGATCTTGTCACATTTTACACGAGCACTCATTGAAGTGTGCCATATAAAAGTTAATTAACCGAATTCACTGCAAATCTTAACAAATGGTTCAAAAGACCCAATGACGGGTCACACGGCTGACTCAGTGTCTACTCCTGTGTTTCAGATTAACATTCAGTGAAGCTCATCAGACAGCCTGAGATGGCCACAGTTATTATAGTACAGGAATGGGTTAAAAAAGTAAGACGTGATGTTATACTCGTGCACTCCAATTCATAATCAGCACTTACAAGTATTACAATGGGAAATTCTAACCGTAGGTCAGATATTGTAGAGATTGGACATGTCTGGAGGTGGACATGACATCTGTGGAGACTGAAGAGCCTCAGCATAACTGTTTATTTCTTATTGTTTGGAATAAAGGAGCCGACATCCTAGTAAAGAAGTCACTTCAAATTAAAAGCCTTTTCACTCTTAGTTTGTTTTGATTGTTCTTTTTAAACTCTGGAGCATGTAGTCCAGAGTAGTCAATGATGTGTACACATTAATCGCTCTTCACTGAGGACCGAGACCCTTTAGAGATGTTGGTTTTAATAAGTGAACTCTGGAGCTGTCTGTGTGATGTACAGTATGACTGTGATTCAATATGGGACTGATGTAACTACAGGAAATGCTGCACATATGGGAATAATTCTTATTGTCATACTACATTATATAGCAATGTTGGTGATCTGAACATAATAAATAAATCTACATGTCCATAGCTAAAAAAATCACCAAATACAATGGCAGTCCATCTAATTAGTCATTGCGCCGGACTCAGCCTCAGAGCTTCTTTATGTCGCTCGCCATTAGATCTCAGTTGACCGCCTTAAAACACAAACCCCTTGTGATCGGGTTGACCAGACCACATACAGAGCTGATGAGAAACTCATTTTATGTGTAACTGATAATCAAAGCCCCTCATCTTAACCCATCATAGTGACACACTCAGCTGGTGTCCTCTCAATGTGTTTGCTCCTCTGGCGCACTGTGCACAGTGGAGACACATGAACTTTGACACCACGTAGTGAATATGAAATGGACATTGTCATGAAAGCAGACCACACTGGCCACTAGCGAAAGTATGGCCTAACAAATGGATTGGGTCAAAAACGGACTGGAGAGACTCACATTGAAAAATCCTAAAATAAACTTGTGATGATGTGACTGTCAGTTTGTGAAACTTAAAAATTGAGTCATTTTTAGAGAGATTTAATGTAAATTAAAGAGTTCACCTCCTTGTGCACTGCTGGGTGGAACTGGGAACTGACCTTTTGAAGAGTCGCATTTATCGTCCTAAAGTGAACGTTATTAACAAATATTTACAGCCTTAAAGACAGTAGAGATGTGACTTGATGTAGTAGGCTGGTTGAGAGTAATCACTTGTAATAGTGTCACTGTCAACATGACATTGAAGTGGTCACATCAGTGTATGTCCTCATCAGAGCTCATCAAATTCTATGGAGTCGTCCAGATGAATCGTGTGCTTTCTGTGGCATAGTAAGTCACACATCACTGTCATGTCCTCTTGTAGTTCTCAAATCATCACCATCTGTTCATAAAGCTGCATTTGGTAAGCACGCCACATCATCACAGCAAATACGGTGGGGCACAAGATCAGCTCTTGTCGAACCTCTGTGATGATTTTTTTTTTTGTGAAAAAATTGTTTCTGCTCAATGAAAGTCCACAGCACACCGACAGGGCATTTATTGTGACTTGTGGTTCACTTGAAAGTCTGCTGTGTGAATCTCAACAGAACTAACTGGGGACTGAAAGAAAGTCACTGATCTTCTGCTGATTAGACACAAAGCCAGTGGGACATTCTGTATATTGAGGGTAGTGCTGTGCACCAGGAGCAGAGAGTAGATTTGATCTGAGAAACTGAGATTCTTAGGACAGCAGTAGTTTACGGTGACACTTATTTTAAAACAGCGGAGACAAAGTGACCAACCTGAGAGCTTATTGGAGTTTTCAAAAAGCTTTGGACTTCATGATTTTGCTTTTCTTTGTTGAAAGTTACAGCAGACTCCAGCACAGTAGGTGGCGCTAATGCACTCTATGATATCCTACCAAACATGAAATCACAAGTTTTTATTTATTTATTTTTTTGAAAACCAAATACAAGATTCATACAATCACTATAGTTTGGTCAGCCAGTTACTTGTGAAAATTCAAAACATATTAATGCAAAGAATAGGACAATGTTGAGCAAACAGAAGAAAAATGTTAATTTGCAAAAAGACACCAGCAGTTCAAAGTGTCAGCAGGTGCAGTTTATCTCAGCAGTTAAAGCACAAGAGCAGAAAGGAGCACATTGAGAAGATAAAGACGATCCTCCATGTCTTCTTCTCATTGCTTCAGCACACACTGTACAAGGCGCCCTCCATGTTATACAGCAGGATTATGTGAAGGAGAGAGGGGGCTTGTCTGGGGCTGCATGGTGGGCTGCAGTATGTGCCAGAGGCATCTATCATACCTTGCTGAAATGAAGCAGTGGGAGGACAACGGTGAAGTGTCACACTCTAAGTCTATCTGTCCACACTTTGCTCCTTGTCCAGCTGTCCAGGTGAAGTCCACCTTCACACTGAGGTCTCACACTCCCTTATCCAGGCCCTCAGTAATTGGACTCTAATCCCAGTTCCACTCCCTCTTATTTTCCGGTTGTGTTTGGTGGGTGTCCTGAGTCCCTCCATTTCTTGAACCCATTCAGACCACTTCAAGGTCATTGGGCACTGGAGACAACCCTGGGTGGGCCACAATCCCTCACACTTTCTTCATCAGCAGGCCTGTGTTCTCCTTGTCTTTTCCTTTTGCTCTCATTTCTTTTTAAATGGCTCACTTCTTCAGGCCACTGCTCTCTAAAGAAGACATGAGTGGAGGTGACAGCGAGGTGACAATAAGGGAATGACAAAGTGACCTGAGCTTTCTTCTGTGTTGAAGTGTCACAGAATTCCAAACCAGCACATGGTAGAGTCTGTTCAGTCACAAACAGAAGATGACATGAATTGTGTGCAAATGAGCCAGTGAACAAGGAGTGGAGTAAACACGGGTTAAAACAACACCACATGATGTTGAGGAGTAGTAGGTTTATGAGGTTTCTGCTCAGAGGACCATCAGCTTAACCTGAGATGGCCCGGTGCCTGTCCAGAATTTGTCACCAAATCCAGGATTGGCCTCACTCTCCATCACCCTTCAACTGGACTGCTCACCTGTGATTGCTCCTGCTGTTCCCCTCAGTGGGCTTTGTGACCCACACTCATTTTAGAGGACAATCCCCACTGTGGTTCTCTGGGTGCTGAAACTCAGGGGTTTCTTATTTAAACTTGTGGAGTTTGTTGACCAGTTCAGGGTCACAGGATGGAGAAGCACAAGTTTAAAGAAAAAGCACACATGCTGAGAAAAAGACATATAGTGTTTATTAAATGTGGAGGAGAGCTGAGGAGATTATAAAAGAATAAAAAGGAGAATTCAGAGAGAGTGGACAGAGGGCACCATCACAGGGGTCAGTTGATCAGAATGTCCTGTCTTCTCATGTGTAGAGATTCACTTGCCATCCAGTCCTGTTCAGCTCCTCCCGTAGTGACCTCAGGTTCATCCTCTCACTCACTGATCTCATTACCAGACCGCCTGTGAAGGACACAAGTGTGAGATACAAACATAACAGGACTCCACCTCACACACTGTACTATTACACTGACACACCCACTCTGGTCAACTTCCCAGAATTCTTCTCAGTGTCCCTAAGTCGCATGACATGTGTGTCACCCTGCCGGTCACTCAGTTCAGTGTCCAGTCAGGTCACCATCCTCTGAAGGCCTTTTGGTTTCATCTCATCTCAGTGAAGGTGTTCTAGTCAGGCTGGGATTCCTCCATGGCTCCTGCTGACAGTTTTATTTTTTTTTATTCTCCTTAATTGTTTTCCATTGTTTTATAACATTGTTCTGTTCATTTATTATTTGTTTAATTCTGTATTATCTGTTATTTTTATTCTATTTCATTATTATTTAGTATCTCTGTGTGTGTCTTGCAGTTCTCTCACGTTCCTTGTATTTTATGGTTTGATCCCAAGACGCAGGACCACCTGCCTCCCAACTCTTGTTGTCCCCTCACCTCCCTGTCCACTCTGCCTGCTGTCCTGATCCTGTCACCTCTCCTCCCTGTGTCCTTGTCCCTCTGTCTGTCCACCTTTTCTGCTTTTCCTTTTTGTAGCTCATCTCACACTCCTCCTCTTTGTTGATAACCCCGCACACCTCACCCTGTTTACTCACCTCAGTGTTTTTAATTTACAGTTTGGAGCCTGCAGACCCTCACAAAGCTGATGAGCTCCTGAATCTCCCAGTTTGTTTCCATTCAGGTTCAGTTCAGTCAGCTGTGAGTGTGGAGAAGACAGGACTGAAGAGAGAGAGGAGGAACATCCGGAGGTGAGATCACAGGAGACCAGGCTGTGGAGATAAAGAAAGAGAAGTGAGGACATGAGGAGGGATAGACAGACAGAAGGCCACAGAGCTCAAAGGCTCAATGACTGCTGGCATTTTTACTTTTACTGAGTCTGTTTGAACCTTAGACCACCGCTGTTCTCATAAGTAGGCACCAAACACCTGAGAGGGTCTCCTGCCTTCATGCTGTACTGACAGGTGAGAAGTCATTGAAACGGACACACAGACATTAATATTGGACATGAACCTCAAAGAAATGAGACTGACAGCATCCTGCACTTGAGAGGCCACATGGACTTGTAGAAGGTGACAATGGTGGGGGTGACAAAGTGGGATTTCTTTGTGTCATTCAGACTCAGGATGTGGAGACATTTTGTCTGATTTGTAGGACATCATGCAAAGACAACTGTGAGACATTCTGGTCACTGCAGAGCTAAACACTCAGCTGTTTGTCATGATGGACTCTCCTCACGTCACAGTAATTAGATGATGACGATGACACTCTGTTGGTTTAAAAGGACAAACACTGGACCTGACTTTAGGAGTGATGACATAATGGACATGGAGGACAAGACTGACATTTGACACTTCTGTCCTCGGCCACTCAGACCTCACATACTGACCGGTGACATTGACCAGCTGATCTATGACCACTAAACACCTCAGTGGTGCTGAGCTCAGTTTTCTTATTCCTTCTATTAATTTGTGATAAAGCAGAAGGACGAGCTTCAAATGGACTGTCAGCCTCCCAAAGTCAAGTCCAGTGGGCACAGAGGTGGTCTGAGTAGACTGAGAAGAGACCCCCATGACTGCTGACTGCTCTCCATTCCCAGCTCTACCCATAAGTGATTTGGATAAAATGACGGCAAAGGAAATCCACAGCACTTTATCAGCTGACTTCACAGGACGTGTGGGGGTCACAGGAGTGACATGTTTGTGTCCTTACAGTTTGAATTTTCACAACAGCAGTTCATTTCTTTATGTCCTGCCTTTTCAATGACGTCTGTTTAAAACGTCAGGACAGGCCACTGGACAGTAAAGGGTTGGAATAAAGATGATGGGGTCTTTAAAAGCTTTTAGAAATAAAACCAGAAATATTCAAAGAAAATGTTAAAAGCAATGGACTTGGGTTAAAATTACGAGAGTACAGCAAAGGCCATCAGTCACACAGACATCACATATTGGTAAGGCGTCATCTCAATTGACAAAAGTCAGGAGACAAATGAAGAATGAGAGCAGCACAGTCACAATGTCAGGTGAGGACATGTCTGTTTTCATCATTTTTTAATAATAATAATAATAATAATAATAATAATAATAATAATAATAATAATGCATTTTTTAATTCTCTTTCAATGTTTTCCATTGTTTTAATAACATTGTTCTGTTCATTTATTATTTGTTTAATTCTGTATTATCTGTTATTTTTATTCTATTTCATTATTATTTAGTATCTCTGTGTGTGTCTTGCAGTTCTCTCCAGTTTCTTGTATTTTGTGGTTTGATCCTGAGACGCAGGACCCCTGCCTCCCAACTCTCTAAAGGCTGTGGCTCATTTGACTGCGCTCTGGTGATTGGTGGTCTTTGTGAGTATTTTGCTCTTTTGTTTTTAATTCTGATTATTGTCTTTGAACCTTTGGCTCTTGAGTTCAGATTCTCTTACAGTTTGTGCTTTTTGAATGTTGTTAGCTTTGGGTCGCCTTTGGCAGCCCCTTTGGCTCTTTGTTAATAAACCTCATCTTTTATGAAGACCACTTGTGGACTTGTCTCTGCTCCAGCTGGAGTTTTCACGGTTCTCCCTCTGGTCAGACTCACTTCACGCCTCTGAGACTCTTTTTGATTTTATTTTGAATTTAAAAGCCTGAGCTCCTTTCTGAGGCCTAGTCAGGCCTGAAGCCTCCTGTTTGCCTGAGGTGGGCCTGCCTGGGGATGACATTTATTAGGTGGGCTATTCTAGAGGCCTCAGCCCTTTGTTATATTGTGCTGTTAGAGCAATCACAACAGAGGTGGTCTGTCCAGGTGACATGGTGTTGACCCCTCTGTGGTCACTTCCTGTGTCCTGCTCTCTTCATTAATGTTCAGTCTCTCTCTTTATTATTTTCTTTCCCACTCCTCCTCACTCTCATGTCTCTCTCATTTTCTGTCCTCTTGTTTCTTCTTGTTGTCCCTCATCTCCCTGTCCACTGACATTGGCTCTTCTCTGTCTTGTTAGTTCCAAGTGATCCCCATAAGCCTGTCCAACCTCTCCTCATGTCCACTCTCCCTGCTGTCCTGATCCTGTCACCTCTCCTCCCTGTGTCCTTGTCCCTCTGTCTGTCCACCTTTTCTGCTCTTCCTTTTCTCAGTTCATCTCACACTCCTCCTCTTTGATGTTCTCTTTCTGTCTTCTCTCATTATCTTTGTTGTCCTCCCTGTCTGTCACCTCCATCCAGCTCCACTTGTCCACTGCTCTTTGTCCTTCTCGTCCCACTGCCTGTCCTTCTCCTTCCTTCAGTCAGTCCATGTGGTGTCCTGTGATCAGTCCGTCCATCAGGTGGTCAGCTGTGACTTCATAACCCCACACACCTCACCCTGTTTACTCACCTCAGTGTCTTTAATTTACAGTTTGGGGTCCTCAGACCCTGACAAAGCTGATGAGCTCCTGAATCTTTCAGTTTGTTGTAGCTCAGGTTCAGTTCAGTCAGCTGTGAGTGTGGAGAAGAGAGGACTGAGGAGAGAGATGAGCAACATCTGGAGGTGAGACCACATGAGACCAGGCTGTGGAGATAAAGAAAAGAAGTGAGGACACGAGGAGAGACAGACAGACAGACAAAAGGCCACAGAGCTCAAAAGCTCAATGACTGCTGGCATTTTACTTTTACTGAGCCTGTTTGAACCCGAGACCACGCTGTTCTTATAAGTAAGACACCAAACACCTAAGAGGGTCTCCTGCCTTCATGCTGTACTGACAGGTGAGAAGTCATTGAAATGGAAACTCAGACAATAATATTGGAGATGAACCTCAAAGATAATGAGACTGACAGCGTCCTGCACTTGAGAGGCCACATGGACTAGAAGGTGACAATTTGGGGGGTTGACACAGAGGGATTTCTTTGTATCATTCAGCACTCAGGATGTGTAGACATTTTGTCTGATTTTAGGACATCATGAAAGACAACTGTTAGACATTCTGGTCACTGCAGAGCTTAACACTCAGCTGTTTGTCACGATGGACTCTCCTCACCTCACAGTAATTAGATGATGACGATGACACTCTGTTGGTTTAGAAGGACAAACACTGGGCCTGACTTTAGGAGTGATGACATAATGGACATGGAGGACAAGACTGACATGTGACACTTCTGTCCTCGGCCACGCAGACCTCACATACTGACCGGTGACACTGACCAGCTGACCTTTGTCCACTAAACACCTCAGTGGTGCTGAGCTCAGTTTTCTTATTCCTTCTACTAATTTGTAATAAAGCAGGAGGACGAGCTTCAAATGGACTGTCAGCGTCCCAAAGTCCAGTCCAGTGGGCACAGAGGTGGTCTGAGTGGACTGTGAAGAGACCCTCATGACTGCTGACCACTGCTGTCCATTCACAGCTCTGTTCATAAGTGATTTGATCAAAATGACAATAAAGGAAATCCACAGCACTTTATCAGCTGACTTCACAAGACGTGTGGGGTCACAGGAGTGACATGTTTGTGTCCTCACAGTTTGAATTTGTCACAACAGCAACTCATTTCTTTATGCTCTGTCTTTTAATGATGTCTGTTTAAAACGTCAGGACAGGCCAGTGGACAATAAGGGGTGGAATAAAGTTGGTAGGCCCTGGGTTTTTTTTTTTTTTTGCTCTTTCTGTCCTCCTTGCCATCTGATGTCACTTTATTCTTTGTTTCTTAATATTGCCTGATCTTACTTTTGTTTTATATAAACTTTTCTTTATTTTGTAAAGTACTTTGAGCTACACCATTTGTATGCACATGTACTATAGACATAAATGTTATTGTTGCTTACAAGCTTTAACAAATAACACAAGAAATATTCATACAAAATGAAAAACAATGTTAAAATCCATGGACTTGGGTTCAAATTATGAGAATACATCAAAGGCCATCAGTCACACAGACGTCACACATTGGTAAGGCGTCATCTTATTTGACAAAGACAGGAGAGAAATGAAGAAAGAAATCAGCACAGTCAAAGTATCAGGTGCCAGATTTGTCAGTAGTCATTACTGATAATAATAATAATAATAATAATAATAATAATAATAATAATAATAATAATAATATCTGTTTTTTTAATGCTACTTCATTGTTTTCCATTGTTTTGATAACATTGTTCTGTTCATTTATTATTTGTTTAATTCTGTATTATCTGTTATTTTTATTCTTTTCAGTTATTATTTAGTATCTCTGTGCCTGTCTTGCAGTTCTCTCATGTTCCTTGTATTTTGTGATTTGATCCCAAGATGCAGGACCACCTGCCCCCAACTCTCTAAAGGCTGTGGCTCATTTGACTGCGCTCTGGTGACTGCTGGTCTTTATGAGTATTTTGCTCTTATTTTTAAATTCTGATTATTGTCTTTGATCCTTTGGCTCTTGAGTTCAGATTCTCTCACAGTTTGTGCTTTTTGAATGTTGTTAGCGTTGGATTGCCTTTGGCAGCCCCTTTGGCTCTTTGTTAATAAACCTCATCTTTCATAAAGACCACTTGTGGACTTGTCTCTGCTCCAGCTGGAGTTTTCACGTTTCTCCCTCTGGTCAGACTCACTTCACGCCTCTGAGACTCTTTTTGATTTTATTTTGAATTTAAAAACCTGAGCTCCTTTCTGTGGCCTAGTCAGGCCTGAAGCCTCCTGTTTGCCTGAGGTGGGCCTGCCTGGTGGTGACATTTGTTTGGTGGGCTATTCTAGAGGCCTCACCCCTTTGTTTTATTGTGCTGCTAGAGCAATCGCAACAGAAGGTGGTCTGTCCAGGTGACATGGTGTTGACCCCTCTGTGGTCACTTCCTGTGTCCTGCTCTCTTAATTAATGTTCAGTCTCTCTCTTTATTATTTTCTTTCCCACTCCTCCTCACTCTCCTGTCTTCTCTCATTTTCTGTCCTCTTGTTTCTTCTTGTTGTCCCCTCACCACCCTGTCCACTGACATTGGCTCTTCTCTGTCTTGTTAGTTCCAAGTGACCCCATAACCCTGTCCACCCTCTCCTCCTGTCCACTCTCTGCTGTCCTGATCCTGTCACCTCTCCTCCCTGTGTCCTTGTCCTTCTGTCTGTCCACCTTTTCTGCTCTTCCTTTCTCAGTTCATCTCACACTCCTCCTCTTTGTGTTCTCCTTCTGTCATCTCTCATTATCTTTGTTGTCCTCCCTGTCTGTCACCTCCATCCAGCTCCACTTGTCCACTGCTCTTTGTCCTTCTCGTCCCACTGCCTGTCCTTCTCCTTCCTTCAGTCAGTCCATGTGGTGTCCTGTGATCAGTCCGTCCATCAGGTGGTCAGCTGTGACTTCATAACCCCACACACCTCACCCTGTTTACTCACCTCAGTGTCTTTAATTTACAGTTTAGGATCCACAGACCCCACACAGCTGATGAGCTCCTGAATCTCCCAGTTTGTTGCTGCTCAGATCCAATTCAGTCAGCTGTGAGTATCGAGAATAGAGGACTGAATAGAGAGATGAGGAACATCTGGAGGTGAGACCACAATAAGACAGGCTGTGGAGATAAAGAAAGAGAAGTGAGGACATGAGGAGGGACAGACAGACAGAAGGCCACAGAGCTCAAAGGCTCAATGACTGCTGGCATTTTTACTTTTACTGAGTCTGTTTGAACCCGAGACCACTGCTGTTCTTATAAGTAAGGCACCAAACACCTGAGAGGGTCTCCTGCCTTCATGCTGTACTGACAGGTGAGAAGTCATTGAAATGGACACACGGACATTAATATTGGAGATGAACCTCAAAAAATGAGACTGACAGTGTCCTGCACTTGAGAGGCCACATGGACTTGTAGAAGGTGACAATGGGGGGTGACAAAGTGAGATTTCTTTGTGTCATTCAGGACTCAGGATGTGTAGACATTTTGTCGGATTATAGGACAACATGCAAAGACAACTGGGAGACATTCTGGTCACTGCAGAGCTAAACACTCAGCTGTTTGTCACGATGGACTCTCCTCATGTCAGTAAATAGATGATGACGATGACACTCTGTTGGTTTAAAAAGACAAACACTGGACCTGACTTTAGGAGTGATGACATAATGGACATGGAGGACAAGACTGACATGTGACACTTCTGTCCTCGGCCACTCAGACCTCACATACTGACCGGTGACACTGACCAGCTGACCTTTGTCCACTAAACACCTCAGTGGTTCTGTGCAGTTTTCTTATTTCTTCTACTAATTTGTAATAAAGCAGGAGGACGAGCTTCAAATGGACTGTCAGCGTCCCAAAGTCCAGTCCAGTGGGCACAGAGGTGGTCTGAGTGGACTGTGAAGAGACCCCATGACTGCTGACTGCTCTCCATTCCCAGCTCTACCCATAAGTGATTTAATTAAAATGACGGCAAAGGAAATCCGCAGCACTTTATCAGCTGACTTCACAGGACATGTGGGGTCTCAGGAGTGACATGTTTGTGTCCTTACAATATGAATTTGTCACAACACCAGCTCATTTCTTTATGTCCTGCCTTTTCAATGACGTCTGTTTATAAAAGTCAGGACAGGCCAGTGGACAGTAAAGGGGGTGGAAAAAGATGGTGGGGTCTTTACAAGCTTTTAGAAATAATACCAGAAATATTCAAAGAAAATGTTAAAAGCAATGAACTTGGGTTCAATTTATGAGTGTACAGTTAAGGCCATCAGTCACCCAGACGTCACACATTGGTAAGGCGTCATCTCATTTGACAAAGGGTGAAGAACAGGAGACAAATGAAGAATGAGAGCAGCACAGTCACAAGGTCAGATGCCAGACACATCAGTAGTCATTACTGTTCATAATAATAATATAAAGTATTGCTATTACTGGTGGTCTTCTGATCAGGGACTAAATGTTTTCACCTCCCACTCACTTTGGTCCAGGACATCTTAGTGTAAGACTTATCTGAGTGTCTGCCAAGTCACCATCAGCCAAACCCGCAGGTCCCCAAGTCTTCTGCTCTGCTCAGTTCTGCCCTCTGGTGGTGATGCCCTGTCACTGCTCTCCTTTATTTATTTCCACCTCTCACTTCTGCTTTTTCTTCTCCTCTTCACTTCCAAGTCCTGAGTCAAGTCAGGCAGGTTTTGAGTCAAGTCTTAAATTTCAAGTCCCAAAGAAGTCATAATGTGTTTTACACCAAATTTACATTTGCTATTTCTTAAATTTACAGGAATCACTTATTACATTTATTATTGACATTTCCAAACTATCAACTCCTACAACACCATAGTCCCTCTTGAGAGGTGGTGTTATTTCTGTTTATTATTATTAATAACAATGCTAGTAATCCCAGATCCCCTTATTTTCTACAATTGATTGTCTGCTAAACTCAGGTCACTCAATGGAATGGCTCCAAAAAACTTCCAGTGAAACTTGTGAGGCTTTTACTGTACTTTTTAATTACAAAATTAACAATATTTTAAATAATATAGTACATCTCCCTAATATTGGTCCTATTAATCCCTGGTACTCCATTTTAACCAGGATAGATTTACCTGATTTATATAAAATAATTTCTCAACTGAACCCTCCACCCGTCTTTGACCCAATACCAAGAAGTTTTTTCAAAGAAGCATCTGGCGTGCTAACTGATAGTATTCTTGACATAGTAAATTTGTCATTAAATACGGGGGTCTTCCCAGACTGTATTGTTTCCCTGGTGTAATGTCTTCCTTTTGTTTCTGAGTGGATGAGTAGTAATTATCTCAAACTAAATAAGGAGAAATCAGAAATCTTAGTGATTGGCAAAAATGGATATAATGAGGATGTTAGAAATAAACTGGATACATTAGGATTGAAAGTCAAGGCAGAAGTAAAGAATTTAGGGGTAATTATTGACTCTGACCTGAACTTTAGATCACATATTAATCAGACCACTAGGACAGCATTTTTCACTTAAGAAACATAGCTAAAGTTAGACCTCTTACAGTACATCATTGAAAGATGCTGAGAAATTAGTTCACGCGTTTGTTTTCACTCGACTAGATTACTGTAACACACTCCTCTCAGGACTACCCAAAAAAGACATAAATCACTTGCAACGAGTGCAGAATGGAGCTGCTAGAATCCTAACTAGGAAAAGAAAATCTGAGCACATTGATGTCACTACACTGGTTACCTGTGTCATTCAGGATTGACTTTAAAATTCTACTTATGGTTTATAAAGCCTTAAATAATCTCGCCCCATCTTATATATCAGAATGTAAATCCGCTAGAATTCCAAGGC
>NW_024377590.1:0-7472 GCF_016835505.1 Polypterus senegalus
CGGCCCTCACCCCCCCTCTCCGGCGCCGGGCGTTTTCAGCCTTTACCTTAAGCTGGGACATCCCTGGCCTGCCTGCCCAAACTCAAATGCCGGGGGTGAGCCTGTGAATCACCAGCTTGTCAGCGGCGCCAAACTCCCCCCCCCTAATTTCAGGGGGCCGGGCCGCTGCCCCTTTTGGGGTTTTTGATCTTTTTAAGTTAAAAGGGTTTTAAGAAACTGCTAGTTGCCCTTTAAAATCACACCTGTAAAAAATAGGTAGTTCCTTTTAAAATCCGTTTGAGACATCAAAAAAATCAGCCGGGGCATAATTTGTAATTATATTACTTAATAAAATTAAATTTTTTGATCTAAAACAACCCCTTTTTTCTATTAAACTCACACTTTTTAAAACAAATTTCAGCTGCCCCAAAAGGGAAACATTTTTGGGGAACAAGCGGCCAGCGTGGCTCAGGGGGATTGGTTCCAGCACACTTCAGCTAAATCAGGTTTCCCAGTGGGGTCTGCAGAAAAAACAGTTTTGCTAAACGTTTCCCAGAAAAAGCCCAGGTGCTAGCGCTTTTCCCCCCGAGCACCCCCTGCTCTCTCTCACCCCAAAAGAAAAGTCAGGCTCTGCAAGCCCCCCTGGGGGAAAAGGACTCAGGGTTCTTGCAAACAACGGCCCCCCGTTTAGCCCCCACCCCGCTGGGGCCCCTCAAACCCCCCCTGGGTCTCGGAATTTGTTGGTTTGGTTTTACAAACCAAATTTTTGATTTATCCCCTTTTAAAAGAATGGAGCGTCTTTGCTGCGCCTTTGCCAACACTTCTGCCTGAAAAAGCTCTCTATTCCTTCCTGGCCCCCCGGTTTTAATGGGGGGCTTGCCCAGGCTAATGAAAAAGGGTCTGAAAGGGGAATCCCGGCCCATCCTGCCGCCCCCTTACACTATATAACTGTTTGGTTATTCTTTTTGTTTTAAAAATAAATGAATTATTTTAACAGTAACCCCACCCCAAAGAGCAGATTCCATGTGTTTTTTTGCGTCAGTGTTTTATTTTTCCAGCCATTTCTATCCCCTAGGAACCTTTGGACAAAAAAAACTTTTAAAATACACTTTGGGGAGGAGTTTATAAAATGCACAGGAGGCGTAGTGAGGTGTGCGGGTTTTTAACTATAGTCAGGGGATGAAAGTAGCCCTTTTTCCCCCTCAAAGTTCATGAACAAAAATCATTTTTTTAAATCAGCAGCTTTAGCTCATGCTGTGACCCTCGTAAATGGGAGCCAACCGCTAAAGCAATAGCTCACAAAAAGCAGAGCTATTTTTTCCTTCAAACTTTGATCGAATTCAGGTAATTCTTAATGAAACACTAAAGTGCTATGAACAAAAAAAACATGTTCAGTAGCCAAGTAAAATGACCAGTTGCTTTAACATGAAAATAAAGCATCAAAAAACATCTTTTAAGGCCCGTTTTTTAAAACGTTAAAAAAAAACCCTAGTTTCCAAAAGTTATGTGGAAGCATCAGTGCCTTTCTGATCCCATCCACCCAAACTAGCATAGAACTTAATTTTACTCATTTCATGTCTAGTGGCCCCGGGTTTGAGAACCACTGTTGAGGGTTTTTGGGGTAAAACACTCTGTGGCTTTTTCAAGCAAAGTTAGATTCCTTTTTTTATTCCCGCCCAGGGGTGTTCCATTTTTTTATAAATTGTATTTAGTCTCTCTTTTTTACTAAGCATTTTATATGATGATTGAAAAAATTTATCTTTTCAGGCTTTCTTTAAATCAATTTTCATCAACAAGTTATAAACACTTTGGTACTCAGGGGTTTTTTATAATACAGCTTTTTTAGAAATTCAGTGAATGCTTGGTAATAGCCTTCCATTTTACAGCAGTTATGACCCCTTGAAAAAAAGAGCGGTTATGGGAAACCCTGTACACTACATGGCTGATGATTGGGCTTTGAACCCGTTGGGCCCAATCAGGATGGAAAATGTTTTTGTGAATAGTTACATTATACTTTTTATGGCGTTAAAAAGGATTATAATTTTTAAAACTTAGGTTTTATTCTTTTTTTTTATAGCCCAGGTGACGGGGGGCGGCTTTTTGAAAACTTTTTTCCCCTCTGTTTGTGAAAAGCACCCTTTGGGTTTTTAGTAGCATTCAGGGTAAAGGGGCGTAAGTTTAAACTGTGATTAGAGTCAACAATTTGAAATTTTTTTGAATCGGGGTCGAACCTGGGTTTGCGGGGATCATAGGGGGCGGTTCGCTAGACTTTTTTATTAAAAAATTAAAACATTGCTCGCCCTATCACAAAAATAAACATACAAACTAAAATTACAAATACTAAGTGACAGGGAATTTAAAAAAAACATCTTAAGCCGGATCAACCGCCCCCCCACAAAAACAGAACCTAAGTGTTCTCGGTATTTTTAAAACTAAATGGTCATCTATGTGGCATTTCCCACGGGTTGGGAAAAGATTGGGGAAAACATTATTTAACATCTGCTAGTATGGGCTGTTTAAACATTAGCCAGTTATTTTAGTCTTATCGGCCTAAAAGTCGGGGTTTTCCTCCGTTTGGAAAGAACTTAAAATATTGGAGTTTAGAATATGAACAGACGATGGGATTTTTGGAAAAATTAATAAATAAAGTAAATAACCACATGAAAAGTGGAGTGATTACAATTTGAAAAAGGGTTTGATGTAAAAAACTTTTTGAAATAAATAAAAAGCTTTTTGACTTACAAATATGAATGTTTTTTTAAAGAGTTCATTTTTAAATAAAACTTAAAAGGCAAATTAAAAATATTAAATCTGAATAAAACACAAAGTATCATTTAAATATCTTGGGGTTTAAAAATATTATAACACGGGATCTATTTATAAGGTTTTTATTTAGTTTAGTTAAAAACAAAATGATTGGGGCTTTTTGCTTTTAAATGAACAATAGTTTGATGAGTTTTAAAAGAATTAGAATGCAAAAAAAGGTATCTCGGTTTTATTTTTTTTTAACCCTTTTTGAAAAGGGCCCTTCGAAATTCCACCTATATTGAAAATAAAAGGTGCTGACATCTAACTAAACAGATATAATCTAAGATATCTTGAATTTGGCCCTGGGGCAAACCCCCCATGTTTAAAAAATGGTTATAACCTTTATGGCTTTTTTTAAATTAAAGCCTGAACAAGATAACTTTTTTTCTAATCATCATATAAAATGCTTGAAATAAAGAGGCAAAATCAATTTATAAAAAAAAATGGAACACGTTGGATGGCTGAATAAAAAAGGGGAATCTACATTTGAAATGCCACAGGTTTTTTACCAATAAAACCCCACAACAGTGGTTCTCAAACTCTGGGGGGCCCCCGGGCGAAAAAAAAAAAGGGTTTAAAGATGTGAAAAAAGAAAAAAGAGGTCAAAATATGAAAAAACATCTATTGAACCCAAAAAAAATTAACTTAAACCACCCTTTTATACGAAAAAAAAAATATGAATAGATAAATGTTGATAAAATAGGTATAATAAAATATCAAATAGTATCATGAGAAAAAAATCTGTTTTCATGATTAGCAGGCCAAAAAAACGGGCCCTTTGAAAAAAAATATACATTTTTTGTAAACAGAATCTGAATGACTTGGGCTGGCAAAACATATATGACAGAAAATATCAGATGTCTCCAGTTCCTTTAGGGGCTTTATACTTATTCTCATTTTTAGTACAGAAATTAAGTTCTATTTTTTGGGGTGGATGTGATCAGAAAGGCCTTGTCTTCCAAAATCAATCAGGAAAAATTTTGGAAAAAAGGGCGAACTCTTTCATTTAAACAACCCGGGCCTTTTTCTTGGCACGAAAATTATTTTTGTTACTAGTCTTTGTGTTTCATTAAATTACCTGAATATCTGATCATTAGTTTAAGAAGAAAGAGTAATTGCTTTTTGCTATTTTGTGAGCTATACAAGCATCTGGGTTGGCTCCCATTTACAAGGTCCTGTGAGCTAAAGCTGCATTTTAAAAACTGATTTTAGTTCTATGAACCGGAGGGCAAAAGGGCTCTTACATCCCTATATGTTAAACCACACACCTCCTGGGCCCCCTGTGCATTCTTATAAATCTGTTTTGCAAGTGTATTTACAGACCCTTTGTCCCAATCCCGGCGTGTAGCTAAAACAAAACACTAAAATACTGATCGAAAATCCTAAAAAAAACGTGGAATCCTTCTTTTGGTGTGGGTTACTTTTAAAAATAACTTCATTTTATATACATACAAAATGAATAAAGATGTTATATAGTGTAGGGGGCGGCATGGGCGTCTTTTAAAAAAGGCCCTTTGGGTTTAAAAATATTAAACCTGGGCCACGGGAAAGGGAAAGAAACTTTACAGGCAAAATGTTAAAAAAGACACAAGGCATTTGAGCACGAGCTGCTCCATGTCTTTAAAAAGGGGATAAATCAAAATTTAGGTTTTTACACAAATAATCCTAACAAAATTCCGAGACACCAGCGGGGAGCTCTGAGGGTCACCCAGCGGGGGGTTCTCACGGGGGGCTCAGTTGTTTTGCGAACTCAAGGTCCCCCCGATTGGGGGGCTTTAACCTGACTTTCTTTCTGTGGGGGGCAGGGGCTTGGGGGGGGTTAAGCTGGGGAGGGCTTTTTGGAGGTTATTCTAAAAAAGTTTTTGGGAAAATCCTCCCGGGGAAAACCAAATTTCCAAACCCCCCCCCTGAGCCCCCCGGGGGCGCTTCCCAAGATTTTTTTTTGGGGGCAGCTGAAAATCCCGTTTTAAAATGTGGGGTGAGTTTGAATAGAAAAAGGGCTTTTTTAGATCGTTTTATACAAAATTATAATTATATTAAGTAATATAATTACAAATTATACAACCCAGGCTAGATTTTTTTGGCGAACTGATTTAAAGGGGAAATACCTTTATTTAACTGGTGGATTTTTTAAAAAGGGTGAACAGCAGTTATCCAAACACAAGCTAATCTTTAAAAACCTTAACTTTAAAGATCCATCCGTCATGGGCGGTCTCGGTGTTCCCTTTTTTTTATTTTATGACACTGTTTTTTTAAACTTTCTTGCCTCTCTGTATAATTTCCTGGGGTTTTGGAATTGGGGAAATGATGAACTATTTTGGGAAGAAAAGTTTTAAAAGGGCTACATAAGTAAGAAAAAAGGGGAAAAGTGTACCCCGGGCCCCCCATGACAAAACAAAAAACATAATTGGGCTTTTCTGTTTTTTAAATTTTAATTAAAATAAAAATGATTTCTATATCATCTGTGTTAATAAAAAATTTTTTAGTTTTTGGGGACAAAAAAAAAAATTCTGTGCTTTTTCATCACATACAAAAGGGAAAAAGAAAAACCCGCTTTCTTATAAATATCGTTGAAATCAAGTGTTTTGAGGTTTCTTTTTTGATTTTAGACAGACCCGGAAAATAAATAAGTTAAAACCCGTATATATGTGAAAATTTTTGATATCAGCCACCAATCACCCAGGGTGTTTTTTAATATCTCAAATGTGATTTAAAAAGGGAAATGGATATTTTTAATATGTGATTTTTTAAAACTGAACTCAAATTTTTCCCTTTAAACTAAACTTTTTTAAAAACCCTTTCTTTAAAAAATCCCGGGTCTGCCGGGGGCGACCGCTGAAAATTTGGGGGGGGGGGTTTCAGGGCGCCCGCTGACAAGCGGGGGATCCCCGGGGGGTCACCGGGGAAAGGGTGCTTTCAAACACACAACTATGAAGCGTCCGGCCCCTGCGCAGCAGGGGGTGTCTCACCCTGTCTCCCAAAAAAAGAGAGAGACAGAGCACCGGCTCTTGCAAGGGGGTCTGCTAAGCGGGGCTGCTTCAATGTAAAAATGTTTTTACTGCAGAGTCTGTCACTGGGAACCTGATTCAAGTTGGTTGAGGTGAGATGGAAAGGATGGACCTTAGTTATAAACAAAAAATCAGATAGATATTTTAATGGGGTTTTATAAAAATCATAGGCCAAGAAAATGCTTTGCTTTTTTCGCACTTTCAGTGGCTGGGAAGTGGTGGGGGCGGGGGGCCCCAAAAACAGGGTCGCCCGCTGACACTCAGATTCTTTGATCTCACAATTTGTTATCTGGTGAGATGGAAAAAAAGCCGACTTATTTTTGAAGAAAAGATGGTTTTTTTTAAATGTCTCTTTTAATAGTAGATAGAACAAAATGCTTAGCTTTTAGGTTTTTGGGGGGGAAGTGTGGGGACTGGGAGGTGTGGGCCCCGGGAATTGTATATGGAAAAATGGGGCCTGCCGCCGTGTCTTTGATCAAGTTTGTTATCTGTGTGGGGAGCTAAAAATCAGGTTTTTGAAGCCAAGATGAGAAAAAAATTTTTGGGTTTTTTAAGCCTTTTCAGAACGGGAAAAGTCTGGGGCCCGGGCGTGTGGGGGGGCCCTCCGTCAAAAGTGCTTCGACCCAGAGGCAGACGCCCCTTTCCCCGGGGGGTACAAACACCCCTCGGTGGTCTGGGGCGTTTTGGGCTGGTCGGGCGGCCCGGACGGGCCCGCCCTGTCGGGCTTGTGCCAGAAAGGGGGGGGCCCCGGGCATGTCTGAGCTGGTCAGGACGGGCCCTTTGGGCATGCCTGAGCTGTTCCCTCGGGCATTTGTCGAGGTAAAGGTTTGAAAGCCGGGCTTGTCGGAAGGGGTCTAAACGGGGTTAAACAGCCTGCAGACATCCGTCCCGCGGCCCGTTGACATTTATTTGCCCGGGTGCAATCTGGGTTCAACCAGCGGTCCCTCATCACCGGACCCGCCCGGCGTTAATGGCCAATCGGGGCCGGGGGGTTCAAAAATGGGGTGGGGCGGGGAAACCCCGGACAATCCAACGGGGGCGGGGGGGAAAGTCACAGGAGGGGGGGAATTCGGGGGCCCTCAGCGGGGGGGTTCGGTTTTTCAACGGGGCACCTCCCTTTTCGTCAGGGGCGGGGTTAAAGTTTAATCGGGGCATTAATTAACTATTGAAAACATTCTTGGGGCCTGAAACCCCAAGGTAGGCGAGTGCATTGATAGCCCCATGTTTATTAAATTGGTTTGTAAGAAATTAATAGATTAAAATATTATTTCATGAAAAACTTGCATCAAATGCTTTTCAAATATATTTAACATTAACTTTTTAAATATCCTCCTTTGTATTTCAGCCATCAAACAGTTTAACATTGAACTTTGAGAAGCCCTTTTCCCCCGAACACACATATTAATTTCCTAGATAATTTTTTTTTGCCCAATTTTAAATCAATTACATGTTGGCAGGACTGAAACCAATCTTAAAAATAAAATTTTTGAGTTTAACTCATACAACTTTTTCAATTTGAATGAATATACATTTCTTTATAGTCATAAAGGGCCCAGTACTAGGGACAAAAGACCCCTTTCTATTCAGAGATGGGATAATCATAATTTTTTGACCGTTATGAAATGGTTCAAAAAATGTTTTGAAATGGTTTAAAAAAGTTTAAAAAAAAAGTAATAG
>NW_024377591.1:0-8392 GCF_016835505.1 Polypterus senegalus
GTGCAAGTTTTCTTTTTTACTCAGCTTGCGGGGACAGTAGTACAGGCATAAGGTTCGCGCTATATGAAATTTCAATGAAACGGGAGAACAATATGTAAAAGGAAGGCACTGTTTGTGAAAAACCAGGATAAATATAGATGGTAGGAAGGAAAGCCATAGATGAGGCAGCGGGACCAAATTAAATACTGTTTACTGTGAAAAACAGGGAGTTCAGCGTGCAGCGTGTTCAAACCCGATCTGGCGGTTGTTCAATATGTGCGATTACGCTTTCGTAAAACATACAGTTTGATTCGTCTTTATTCGGTTCCATTCTCTCGGTGGCGTTCGATTCCCCAAATCTGACGCGTTTTCAAATGCGTTATCTGTTTGTTGGAGGCGCGTTGTTTGGGAAGAAATCATGTCAGGTGTCATCTTGTAATGGACCTAGACAGAGAGTTGCTACGGCCAAGTCACGTCATGATGTGGAAGGTGAAGGACATTGTTTGAATGTGACGTTATGCGTCTGGTGAAATCGCATCCCCAGCTGCAAGCGTATCAACGCCATGACTGCTATTTTCTTCACTGTCTGGGAAAAGTGCACTGTTACTGTGTCGCCTGTTGTTCCAATGGTTTGGCGATGGCTCTCAAATGCGTGTGTGCCGCAAAGGCGAGCACTCGAGTCCATGTAGAATGCGATCAATGCGGCTGCTGGATGTCAAGACAGCTTTGTGGAGTGCGAGGGAAGGATCTGCGATGGAACTGGTGAAATGACTTAACCTGGCTTCGGGTTCAGATGCTGGCTTTTACAGAGTCAGTTGTTCACTGAAATAAGGGAATACGTTATGCAAAACATGAGCTGGAGAACTCTGGGCAGAATGATCGGCGGCTGTTCCCAACTCTGCACCTGTTGCTCGGTTGCCAAATGGCAATGAGGTGGCTTCGGTTTGAATAGGCTGCTATTCTTTTGTAGCGTTTATGGAGTGTTCGTATGGCTTGCGGCTTCATTCATTATATTTATGTTACTTTGTCATTACACATTGTGTTTCTGTTAAATTGTTACCTACTGTTAAGCGAGTCCGCGATGTGCGTGTTCAAATAATGATCTATTATTTCACTCTAAAACTCCACTTCACTCCCAGATAATCAATCAAAGCATGAGCTGGGAGAAGTTTGTCTGCGTTCTAAGGGGCGGTGGGGGATGGAATAGCCGGCTGCTTGCAGCCTGATTTTTTATCAGCACATTTAGATGACAAAAGACGCTGGTGGAAGCTGTGAGCGATTTTAGAAGCGATTTAAGGTGGGGCGGAATTACGAGTTTTTAAAGTAGGCTCTGGTAATTCTAGTGTTAAAAGTTTTGAAAAAATCGGAGTTCTCCCACAGATGACTTTATATCTATTACAGAGCTGATTGTGTGGCGATTAGTTACTTGGAGAAAAGAAAAGTAAGAGCAATTTAGGGGGTTGAAATCGTTTGAATATTGCTCAATAAATTTCATCGAAGTCCACGTGCAGCAACATCTTGGAGGCTGGAACAATTTGGGTAGGCGCCGTAGTCACTATCCCCCCACCATGCCCATGTTTAGTACGTGCTTTAATTCTATCATCATGAAAATGATATCAAGTATACATCTGGTATTTAAATGTTCAGCGAGCTAAAATCATGAATATAAGGTATTCTGTGTCCTGTCGGGAGAGAGAAAGCCTGTTTAAAACTAGTGATTCCGCGCATGAGCATTGAGACATACAAAACAAAGCGTTAGACTACTTTAGTTGATGGTTTGAGAAACTAGTAATAAACAATTTTAAGATGAAGTTTAGGGCGTTCTAATTTAAGCAAAATAAAATAGGGATTAAGTGAAAATTCAAGATTAAAGTTAACATTTCAGGTTTTCCCCTGTGCCCTATTTTTTTTTTTTCTCCGTACCTAATAGCTTCCATATGACCTCTGACCTTTTCATGGTGACTTTGATAACTGACAACTATTTTTATTTCGGGCACTGTGCGACTTATGAACGAGCTTCGAGTTTTATGACACTCGTCACTCATTACTTCCTTTTGTTGTTTATACCACTTTTAAACCAAAAATAGTAAGTTTTCCCGCCTCTACTTGGGATTTGCTGAAATTCTTTTATTATCCCCGTGTTTTGATTGTCTTTTCACAGAATGCTGAACCTGGCTATTTATTTGTTGCATACTCAAGAGGAAGTAATTCTGGGAGGAGATGGTGTGGATGCAGCCGGTGCGTGCTCTTTCATGTTGACCCGGGTTTTTGGGGGAACAATGTGGAAGTTGCGTCGTGCAGATTGCATCTGGATTTTTTTGTTGCGCCCTTTCTGCTTTCCCCGCCTGTTTGGATGCGAAATTTTGCTGGGGTTATGCATGAGGCGGCACTGAATACTTCTCTTGCAATGCCCTCCAACCCTCTATTGCAACTATATTCAGTTCCTTCCTGCTTGTTTCAGGAGGGTTGCCTTTTTCTTTCAACATGGAAATCTTTAAAAGAATTTAAATTGGATGACTGGCCTATGAAGAATTTTAATTTTTAGCTTTAAACTACTGTTTGTCTTGGTATGTTTGGGATCATTATCTTGGGGAGGATGAAGTGCCATCGATGGTTTGGGGACTTTACTGGTCTTATGTGATGTAACTTGAATGTAACCGTGTTACATGAGTAAAAAACACTAGGTAAAGTGTGTTACAGCCAATTCATCAGTTAAAACTGATCCACTGTAAGTTTTGTTGAAATTTCTATTCCCCCAAATAGTTTTAAAAAGGAACTGGAAATTTGTAAATACTTTTAAAATACTAATGTTTAATAAAAAAAATGTTGAATTTTTATTTTAACTTTGGAAAATTAAAAGTTTTCCCTTGGTCGATTTTTTGATGGCTTTTTTCCATCGTATTTTATCAGGGCTTTAGTCTAAGTGTTAACGAATATCCAAAATTTAAAAAACGAAAACCGAAAGGGAAATATGTTAACCGGGGCCGGGAAAAAGATTAGCCCTTAAAGTTCGTTGGGGAAAAAAATTCCCTGCCGCAAAGGCCACGCAAGGATTTTCTCAAAACTCTCTTCAAAATAACTCTTTTAAAAGGGGCCCGGATTTTGGATTTCTTTTGTACCCTTAAAAAAGGGGCCGTATGTGGCGCCATAACAAACCATTTACCCCCCGACCATTTTGAAGATGATGAGGTTGCTTTTGGGTATTGGGCGGTCTTTTTTTTTTCCCCCTTTTTTCTTTTTTTCCCTGTTCAATTAAATTTTTTTCTTGAAGACCTTTTTGTTACGGACTTTTTCAAAAAGAAATGGACATCTTCTTTTGTTAACAATTTTGTTTTCAAAAGGGGTTTTTTTTTAAAGCTTTTGGGAAAGGGTCTTTTTTAAACTTTGTTTCCTTAAAACTCTTTTTAGGGATAACATTTGGGACTTTGTTTCCTATCTAAAATGGATGTCTTCATGGCATCCTTCTTGGCCCCACTATCCCAACTTCTTTTGATATCCCAAATTTGTTACTGTAAATAAGAAGGTTGGAAATATGTCTCCAGTGGTTTATCTTGTTCCCCTACTGTAACCTTTATTTTTTCTTCCTTATAGTCTAGAAAAAAAGTGCACTTGTTTTTTATTCTTGTACACCAACATGTGTTCCTGTGTTTGGGCCGGGCATGCTCAAAAAATAGGCGTGAATGCCACGAAAAGTGCGAGGCACTTCAGTTCAAAGCATTAATGCGAGAATGCAGTCCAAATGCGCTGCAGAGCTACAAGCGCATCTTTTGAAAAAAACATTCTCCCGATGGGGGGAAAGGGAAGGATCCTGAACCCGACTGAGACTGAGAATGAAAAATGAATTAAAAACTAACCTTTACAAGTATCATAAATTACTGGCTGTTAAAACTGAAATCAAATGTGTGTTTTATTCTAAAATAGTAAGAATAAGAGCAGTTTCTTCTCAAAACTGAGCCATGTGGGATCAACTCATGACCTTTTGGATACTAATCAAGCTGATACCATTATGCTACCATGGTAGCTTAGTAAGTATGTGTCAATATGGCATGCTAAGGTGGCTTTTCTGCCATTATATTTTTTGAATAAAAGCATACTTGTTCTATTATAATAGTACCTTTTGTGGAAGTGTTTGATATTTGGACTTCAGGCTTCATTCATTATATGTTTATGCAATTTTGTCATTCTACTACAATAAAAAAAACGTTTCTTTTAAAAATTTTCTTCAAAAAAAATTTGGGAAAAATTCTATTATTTCACTCAAAACCCCACTTCCTCAAAAATTAAATAAAGCATGAGCGGGGAGAAGTTTTCGCGTTCTAATGGGGGGGGATGGAATACCCGGCTGGCACCTGTTTTTTTACCCCTTTAGTGAAAAAAAGGCTGGTGGGGGCGGGACGTTTTTGAAGCGACAATGGGGGGGATTAGAGTTTTGTGAGCTCTGGTTTTTTCTAGTGTTAAGGAACTTGAAATATCTTCCTAGTACATATTTCTTTTCACCATCTACCCAATCGGGGGTGGTGCCAATCTCAACATACAGCACAAGGGAGCAATCCTGATGGGGCTCGTTGCTAGAGCTGTGACACCTTGCCCTCATGTTTAACAATTAGATTATTTGATGATGTTAAAATGTTATCTGTATAATGTAACAAACAAACTTTGCTACATTTAATCTAAAAATTACATCAAGAGCTCCAAAAAGATAGTGCTTGAAATCTAAATTGACTTAGAACCAGTCATCATCATATGTAAATCGTGCTTTATAAAAGTGACTCAGGTTGTAATATTAAAATTTGTGCAATTTTACAGTGAGATGATTGTACATATAAGTACAAACAGTTCTAAGGAACACTTGATTGACTGATCAAGTGTGTTTCTAGTTCTTGGGATGAAAAACTGTTTCTGAGCATGAGGCCCCTGCAAAAAGGCTCTGAAATGCTTGCTGTATGGAAACGTTAAATATCTGTGCGCATGGCTGAGGCAGCGTGTGCTTGATGCTGTATACCGATAATTATCTTTCCGATCAGCTGCTGTGGGCTGTGATTGTACTCAGATACAGTGGGATAAATACTCCAAGTGGTGCAGTGGGTAACAATGCTAAAGCTAGCTATGATATTTGGAATAGTTTGGCCATTCCGTGGGCCTTTATATTCTAACAGGTTAATTACAATCAGATGCCTTAAACTAATAAACAATATCAGTTAATTGCAGTGAATTTGATAAAGCCGTCAAAAGATTTGATCTAAAAGTCTGGACCATAAAAATACTTTGTTTTAATGAAAATTTCATTGTAAAAAATACGGTATTCTTTTAATGGAATTTTTCCTGTATCATTTTATTAAATTATGTCTTTTCTCAATAATTCCAAGATTATTTCTAAAATTGTATTTGTCCTAACTTTCATTGCGCAAAAACTCAAATTAAAACCTCATAATCCACCTTTTTTATAGTTTGAAACTCTTGATAGAGGGGTTTCCCTTTTTTTTAAGACTGTAACAATTAAAATGGCCCAAAGGCAATTTAATCATTATCATGGTTTGTCCCATCAATGCAACCAACAGAGTGTGTTCCAGTGTTTCCCAGTGAGCAGGGAAACCCAAAATTAATTGAAATTAAAATGTACATTGTTTATTTTTTTTAAATTTCATCTTTATGACACGTATCAGTGTATATCCATCCATCAATTTTCCAACTCATGATCTGAGTTTACCTCTTTACTACCTCTATGTGAAAACAGCTGTTAAATGGAGGGTGGGATTGTGAATGGCTGAAAGAATAAAACTGAATAAAAAGTACCCTACAAGTATCATAAATACTGTGGGGTGGGAGATGTGATAAGCCTTGCTGTTTGCTGCTTATACTTTAAAGGACAAAAGCGTTGGCCGTAGAGGCGTGCGTTTGGTTGGACAGATCTATGAGTTTTTCGTTGGCTCTGGTAATTTAGTGTTAAGAAAAGTGCAACTTTGTCATCATATTTAAAATGCCAGGTTAAATATTTACTTTTGAAGCTTAATTTTAAAATACAGACCAGAGGATGGAAGGTTGCAAGGAATGAAACTGCAAAAATTATAGACTCTGGGTTTTATTTGGAAGTAAGAAATTGTTTTCACTAAACAAAAGCAATTGCTTAGGAAACCCTCAACCATAAGGTAAAAAATAAAATAAAACAAATATGGGATTTTCCTGTCTTGTACTTACAGTATAACGTATGCATACAGTATGTGACACGTGTCACTTTCTTGCAGAGGTGGGCAACTTGAAATGAGTCACATGACTTGTCTCGAGTCTGATTCAAGTCTTAATTTTAGCAACTTGTGACTTCCTTGACAGTATTTTAAAAAAATTATTTGACCTTTATTGATTGATGTGCATCTTGACCTGAACATGAGATAAATGTACAGAGTCTCATGTTATAGCACCATAATTATTATTTTTTAAATTGCATTCTTTTAATTTACATTCTGTTTATATACTTTAAAGTGCTCCATACAAACATACTTTAGTTATTAGGACTAATCAGCATATTGATTGGCAACAGCATTGCAGGGACCAGCACCAGAGATGATCAATGTTGAATATTTTCAGTTTATTGCAGACTTCCTGCAAAGAATGGAATAACCACTGTAAAAAGAGACAAGAGGAGACAGCAAAAGGTTTGGGGTTTCCGGCCCGTATACAGAAATATCCCCAATAATACAATAAACAAGGTCAAAAATATAAACAAAAATGTTCTATGCGCGGTCGGCAGCCATTTTATACAGGAGGGCGGAAGTGGAGGAATGCTGGAAGAACCGTGAGGGAGGATGGGACTGATGACGTCAGAAAAATAGCGGAGGAAGGGGGGAAGTACGTGCTGGGAATGGGACTTATGGTGGCGGTCGTCTTTTTCCTGAAAGCAAAGGAGAAAGGTTGTACTCCCACCCTGCCCCATACGTCTTCAGCGTGTTAAGGTCCATCGTCTCATGGCGTGTATGACACCACCTGCAAGATCAGTGAAAATTTTAACACAACAACATCTTCAAACTTTTCAATTTAACATCTAAAGACAGGACGTCTGAGATTTAACCAATCTGGTCATTGTTCAACATACCACTTCAGTGCAGAACACACCGTCTGTCTCTGGCTGCATGCACCAGTTTCTGCCCCTCTAAGACCAATCCATGCTGTCATTGCATCATTATCAACTACAGGCAAAACCTAACAGAAGCTTAAAACTGAAACAGGCAATTAAGGTAATTAATTAAAACTAAAAATTATAAAGAAATGGTTAAGTGAAGACCTGCATTCACTGCGAACTTCAGGACCAAAATAGAATACCCCTACCCCAAGTGCTGTTACCTAAGTACTGTGCCTGGCTGCTAGTTTTATGGCTTTATGGTGTCCATTTTAGGACATCCTCCCAAAAAAAATCCTTTACTCCTACCTATTTCAGCATGGTGTTTGTCCTCTGACAATACTTTAATACTTCTGCATCAAAACTTGAACCATCCTACCTCTTTCACAACAGAATTTGGCTTCCAACAAAAACATTTCCATTCCACTGCCTGACAAAGTGCCATCCCCCCTCCTGCCTCCTCCATCCTACTTCCTTATTCCTCCCTCCTGCTGTCTGCTGCATGTTGTACCTATGCTAGTTTACTGAGCAGTGCTCTTTCAGTTTCAGCTAGAACAGGCAGTGTGAATACTTATGCTGTACTTGTGCTCTCAAAGCTTCATATGAGGTGCCCGTTAATCAAATGTCACTGTGTCATGCACTCATACTGCTGTCTCGTGAGCATGAGACACAAAAAGGCATTTAGCTAGTTGCTTGTTACAGTATACCTTACAATACTACTAATGCATATAAAGCCTTAAATAATCTTGATTCTTCCTATATTTTGTAGTGCCTATCCTCCTACAGTCAAGTCTAACCTTTTATTTTCTAATAACGGTCTGCTTATTATTTCAAAGCCTAGCCTAAAAATTGGTGAGACACCGAGATTACTATGACTTCAGATTAGAGGCCAATTTTAATCCTGATATGTTTTTTGCCACCAAGTTAAAGGATGCTGAGAAAAAGAATTCAAAAGACCTGGAGAAAAAAAAACTACTTTAGGTCTTAATGGTTAAGTCAAAACAAGGAAAACAACCAACAATGCAAGCCCAAAATCCTAGCAGTAAGCAGAAAGATTAAGTCCTGTATACAAAAGAATTTTCACACCAAATTTTTTATTATGCAGAAACATGTATCTCACATCAACTGCTGCTAATTCAATGGCAATGTGTCTGTGTTTAAAAATAATTTTCAAAAGCGTATAAATCATCAATTTTAAAAAAAAACCCCAAAAAAAAATTTAAAAAAAAATAAAATAAAAAGTTCGGCCAAAAAAAATAAGTCCACTGTTTTGTGAAAATAAGTAAGGGAAAACCCTTTTTG
>NW_024377592.1:0-2000 GCF_016835505.1 Polypterus senegalus
CAAACAACCAGAAAGACTTCATGAGGGTGACCCAAGGGCCCCATGTCCTCTAATGGGCCCTGAGCTCACTGCCCAGCAGCATGCAGCTCGATTGGCATTCGCCATAGAATACCAGAATTGGCAGATGCACCACTGGTGCCCTGTGCTTTTACAGATGAGAGCAGGTTCACCCTGAGCACGTGACAGAAGTGAAAGGGTCTGGAGAAGCCATGGAGAACATTATGCTGCCTGTAACATCATTCAGCATGAGCAGTTTGGTGGTGGGTTAATGATTGTCTGGGGAGGCATATCCATGGAGGGTCACACAGACCGCTACAGGCTTGACAAAGGCACCTTGGCTGCCATTAGGTATCAGGATGAAATCCTTGGACCCATTGTCAGACCCTATGCTGGTACAGTGGCTCCTGGTGCACGACAATTCCTGGCCTCATGTGGTGAGAGTATGCAGGCAGTTCCTGGAGGATGAAGGAATTGATACCATTGACTGGCCACCACACTTTCCTGACCTAAATCCAATAGAACACCTCTGGGACATTATGTTTTGGTCCATCCAATGCCACCAGGTTGCACCTCAGACTGTCCAGGAGCTCAGTGATGCCCTGGTCCAGATCTGGGAGGAGATCCCCCACAACACCATCTGTCATCTCATTAGAAGCATGCACCATGTTGTCAGGCATGTATACAAGAACACAGGGGCCATACAAAGTGCTGCGTACAATTTTGAGTTGCTGCAATTAAATTTTGGCAAAATGGACTAGCCTGCCACATCATTTTTTCACTCTGATTTTTGGGGCGTCTTTGAATTCAGGGCTCTGTAGGTTGATCATTTTCATTTCCATCAAACGATGTGGCATCCTTTCGTTCCTAACACATTACCCAGTCTATATCAGTATAGATATCCAGGAGGATTTCTTTTTCCCATTGAGATCTGATGTGTTTTCAAAGTGTTCCTTTAATTTTTTTGAGCAGTTTATATATATATATATATTGCATTTTTAATGTAGGTAGATTATTTCAACCTGGTCATTTTAAAAGTGTGGGCACCCCTGATCTAGGGGAAAAAGGCTTGGGTTTGCTGCTGGAATGGTGTTGGTGAGGCCAACAGGGGGTGCTTACCCTGTGGTCTAAATGTGGACCCCCCATGCCCCAGTGCAGTAATGGGGACACTGTGCTGTAAAAATGGCACCGTCCTTCAGATGAGACATAAAAACCAAGGTCCTGACTCTCTCTGTGGTCATTAAAGATACCAGGACCTCCTTTGTCAAGAATAAGGTGTACCTCGATGTCCTGGCTAAACTGCCCACCACGGCCTAGTCATTCTGCCCCCCCTAATCATTCCCTGTGTCTAATTGGCAACCACTCTCACCACTTTACCACCTAACAGCTAATGTGTGGTGAGCATACTGGCGCAAAAACGGCTGTCAAGCCATCCAGATGTAAGCTACATTTTAGTGGTGGTCTAAGTGGCTCCCTATTCCCTGAAGCACTTTGAGTAGTGAGAAAAGCTCTATATAAATGTAGAAATGACATCTTTAATGGCACTTTATGGTTCTTTTCTGTGTTATGTAAAGTTACTGCTTGACGAAGCACCATTGCATTCTGGGACAGGTTCTCGGCATATGAAGTTGGTTCTTAAAATGTAGAAAAAGAATGAAATCTTTAATGTATGATGGGCAACCTAGCAGGACACTAACAGATTTTAAAGACCTGATCTCGGCCTGTGTTACTGCATGCACCAAGAGTCCTTTTAAAGTCAGGAGCCATTGGTATTTCACAAACGTGTAGCCATCTGCTCTATGGAGCCGGCTACGGCTCTAAATAAATGGAGGCTCTTTCTGGAACTTCCATATGGATGTGTCTAAAATGGTTCCTCTATGACCTCGCTCTGAAGAACCCCTCTGGCACCTTCAGTTTTAAGAGCGTAGGGCAAGGAATAGCAAATATTCTTCAATTTATTCTGTTACCTATCATGGCTAGTACCTTCATAAAATACAATTACA
>NW_024377593.1:0-31996 GCF_016835505.1 Polypterus senegalus
CTTCTTACTCCGATGCCTTTTTACTTCTTTACTATTGTATCACTCTTTTGGTCTTCTCAAAATCAATTCCTTCAGTTCAGAACTCTGCTGCCGTATTATCACCAGTACCCTTCTTTTCACCACATCACCCCTGTTCTCCAGCAGCTCCATTGGCTTCCGGTCAAATATCGCATTAATTTTAAAATACTTCTGTATACTTTTAAGGCTATTCATCATCTCTCCCTCCATATCTCTCTGATTTGGTACAGATCATCATCCCATCTCGTGTCTCAGATCCTCTTCTTTCTTTCTCTCTCTGTCCCTGTCCCCGTCTTGCCACTAGGGAACAGGGCTTTCAGTGCTCTGCTCCTCGACTTTGGAATTCCTACCTCCTGAAATAAGAAACATCACCTCTTTCTCTTTTTAAGTCTAGACAAAAAACTCACCTATTCAAAATAGCTTATCCCACATAACTTTCTCCATTTTCCTATCTTGGAACTGTTTTATGTTTTATTTTTTTATGATCTTGTAAATTACCTGCTCTTTTGCCTGCTTTTTATTTTCTTACTTTTATTATTATTTTACTGTGTACAGTGTCCTTGAGTGTTTTGAAAGGCTTTCAAATAAAATGTATTATTATTATTATTATTATTATTAGTTCTTTGATCGATGGTGATCACGCGATAGACATGATTAATGCTGAGTTGGAATGATAAAGGAAATGGGTATCTGAACAATGTACAGTAAGTCTAAAATACCTACAAATAACTATAATCATAATCATAATAAATGAACAATAAACAGCGGAGAAGCCGTGGATTAAATAAAAAGATTGTAGTTATCAGCAGGAGGCGAATCCGTGCAAGCAAGAAAGGGAATGTAGAGACTGGAGTGAAGGACGGCCTTATATAGGAAGGCAGTCAACAACGTGGGAGGCATTGGGATGAAGGGACCCAACGCCCTACCACGGTGACCGACCTGCAGGGTATGGATGTATATATGTCGTAAGTAGGATTCAGTTAGCGTTAGGAACCCGTGTACCAAATTTTGAAGATGGGCCCATAAGTAACAAAGACTGTTGAAAAGTTCAATATGGCGGCCGACAGTGGCATCATACCACTGAAATAAGTACCAAATTTCAGCCTTCTACCTACGGAAGTTGGAGGAATTAGTGATGTTGGAAAGTTCAATATGGCGGCTGACAGTGGCGTCATACCACCGAAATAAGTATGTACATTGGTTTTGGTTAGCGCAGGGGAAACCACCTACCAAATTCCATGAAGATGGGCCATAAATAAGAAAGTTCAACATGGCTTAACGCTTTTCAACCGCTATGAGCATTACGTTTAGAATTTCAGAAATGAAACCTGCTTAACTTTTTGTAAGTAAGCTGTAAGGAATAAGCCTGTGAAATTTCAGCCTTCTACCTACACGGAAAGTTGGAGAATTAGTGACGTTTGGAAAATTAAATATGGCGCCAACAGTGGCGTCATACCACCGAAATAAGTATGTACATTGGTTTTGGTTCGCGCAGGGAAGCCACCTACCAAATTTCGTAAAGATGGGGCCAGCCTTCTACCTACACGGGAAGCTGGAAAATTAGTGACGTTGGAAAGTTCAATATGGCGTCCAACAATGGTGTCATACCATCGAAATAAGTACGTACATCGGTTTTGGTTAGGGGGAAACCGCCTACCAAATTTCGTGAAGATGGGCTATAAATAAGAAAGTTCAACATGGCGGACGTTGTCAACCGCTATCGACGTTACGTGTAGAATTTCGAATGAAACCTGCTTAACTTTGTAAGTAAGCTGTAAGGAATAAGCCTGCCAAATTTAAGCCTTCTACCTACACGGAAGTTGGAGAATTAGTGATGAGTCCGTGAGTCAGTCAGTCAGTCAGTCAGTCAGTGAGGGCTTTTGCCTTTTATTAGTATAGATTCAAGCATGTCATTTAGCACATATTACAAAGTTGTCCAAAACATGTTTCTTCCATCTTAAAATGTTAGGAAATTAAAGTGCTTCTAAATAAACAGGATTCTGAGAAATTAATTCATGCATTTATCTCAGTAGGATTGACTACTGCAATGCGTGTTCACTGGCTGTTCAAACTGTTCTCTATACAGCCTCCAGTTAATGAAAATGCTGCTGCAAGAATTATTACAAGAACAAGAAAATATGAACACATAACTCCTGTTCTTAAATCCTTACACTGGCTCCTGGTTAAGTTTAGGGAAGATTTCAAAATCCTCCTTTTAACATATAAAGCATTAAATGGCCAAGGTCCGTCTGAACTTATCATGACTTACAAACCTGAGCACACATTAAGATCTCAAGATTCTGGTCTGCTTATGATTCCAAGGATTAATAAAATAACACTGGGAGGTCGGCTTTTAGTTACAGGGCCCCTAAACTGTGGAATGGTCTTCCTGCTTCTATAAGAGATGCCCCTTCGGTTTCAGCCTTTAAATCCCGGCTGAAGTCTCACTACTTCAGTTTAGCACATCCTGATATTCTGACTCAAAGCTGCTGATTAACGTACAGACTGCATCTCTGTTGTCAGTCATTAGCACTAAAACATAATTAACATGACAGTTATAATTGAATACTAACCCTCACCTATTCTGTTTCTGTTCTCGGTACTCAAATGTGGCAATTGGTGCCACGGCCCACCTGCCAAGTTGTTTGCCTGCCTATGGTAAAGTCATCTCTGATGGAGGATCGCAGGAATCGTGGGAAGAGGGGTCCTTTCATCGGATTGGCTGGCCCAGCACTGTTTTAGCTGTGGAATGGCTAAATGGGGAGGCAGCTGGATGGATGAGGTCTCTAGGACTCTAAAATATCCAAATCTTATTATGTGATATCATCTGCTGTTAAATTCTACTCCATACTTCTAAAATTTTGTATTTTTATGCTGTATTAAGGATTTGTTCTGTTCTGTGCATTGTATTGTATTGACCCCCTTCTTTTGACACCCACTGCACGCCCAACCTACCTGAAAAGGGGACTCTCTTTGAACTGCCTTTCCCAAGGTCTTCTCAGAGAGTCAAGGCTGGTCTCAGAATTAATTTGAATAAAAGTGTGCTCTTTCCAGTGAACTCCCAAGTGCACAGTATTAGATTGACACCTTTCCTTTTATAATCACAAATCAGTTTAAATACCTAGGTGTAAACATCACAAGTAAACATAAAGCTCTTTATGAATAACATGTTGCTGTCTGTATGGAAAAAAATAAGCAATACTTGCATAGATGGTCTACTTCAACTGGAAGAATTAACACTGTCAAGATGAATATCCTTCCTAAGCTTCTTTTTCTATTTCAAAAAATTCCAATATACATCCATAAATCAATTTTTTATAAGTTAGTTGCAATCATAACTCAAATATCTATGTATCCAAAGGGCAACCCTACAAACACCTAAGGCAGAAGGTTGCATGGCTCTACCTAAGTTTCAATTTATTACCTCAGTAGCAACTATACAAGCTAAAAACCTGGACATTGACATAAATAAATTAACATACATAGGCTTGGTCTGCAATAGAAATAAATTCCTGCAGTACTTCTTTATATTCCTTGCTTTGTCCCCAATAAGTACACATTATGCAATATACTAACAACCCAATTGTGCTTTATTCACTCAGAATATGGAACCAATGTAGGAAGTACTTCAAGACAGAGAAGTTTCTATCTGTTGTACCTCTGTACAATAAGGACCTTTTTCCACCATCTCAAATGTACACAGTTTTAATGTCTGGAAAACATTCAGGATTATATCACTTACAGACCTGTACATAGACAACATCTTCACATCCTATGAACAATTACACTCCAAATTTAAATTTCTAGCAACACATTTCTTTTACTACTTCAAATTAGAAACTTTATTAAACAAAACCTGCCCAATTTTCCTCACCTCCCACCAACCTCTATTCCTGCAAAATATTGATCAGTCTTGAGGATT
Organism: Polypterus senegalus; assembly: GCF_016835505.1. Taxonomy (NCBI): domain Eukaryota; kingdom Metazoa; phylum Chordata; class Cladistia; order Polypteriformes; family Polypteridae; genus Polypterus; species Polypterus senegalus. Next base: position 3,941 of record NW_024377593.1, read on the forward strand.
CAGAAAACATTTCTGCAATATATAAAACCTTTTAAACTTTCTCTCCTTCATAGATCCCAGAGTACAATGGGAAAATTATCTCTTACTCAACATTTCAGAAAAGGAGTGGAAGGCAGTCGTGCACAGAATTCACTCTGGCTCCATATGCCTAAACATACAATTATTCTACTTAAAATTTATATATTGAGCGATCTGACTTTAAAATTGTCCAAAACATTACAATCAAGTTCCAGCCTCACTTGGTCATATGTTTTAGCACCAAATTTACATCATTTTGGACCAAAATCATTAAATGTCTTTCAGACAGTCTTGGTCTCACAATCCTCCTAATCCACCAACATCTGTGTTTGGTGTAGTACTTCCAGATGGGTTTAAAGTGGAGAAGGACAAACAAACTGTAATTGCCTTTACAACACTACTGGCATTTAGTCTTATCTTGCTGAACTGGAGAATCTAATTCACCTCTTTTAATTCAGTGGATATCTGAAGTTATATATTATCTGAAATTATAAAAAATCTAATTCTCACTTAGAGGATCTGTACAAAACTTCCTCAAAACCTGACAGGATCTAATAAATAACATTTTAGAATAAGGATTTAAATTGAGGAAGTGTATTATGTAAATTGCCATGCATTTTGCAATTTTTTCTCAGCAACTTATGATATTCCAGAGTTATAAAACCATGCACAGAACTTTCACACATATGTACTGTAAGCATACTCTGCCTCACATTTTAAGGTGCTGCTATATCTGCTTTGAGCATGTGTGAAGTCACTGTGCTGTCAGTACTCCAGCAAGATTTACATCCTGCATGCATTAAAAAAACAAAAAACAAAACTTACAATATTTTCATTTGAGGGGTACATTACCTGACCATGATGTACATATTATGAAAATAATGTATAAATTCATTGTAATTGAGTCTTCACTCAGGATTAAGCATGTTATGCTCTTGCTATGTAGTGCAGATCAGGTGGGACAGGAACAGCCCTGAGTATATAATGCTGATCCCTTGCATCACAGGCACTGTCAGTATTCAGAAGCTCAAACAGATAAGATCATGTATGGAGCAGCACAAGCTAATCTTTTAGTTCCGGTGGCCACAGCCCTTGATGTTTCACTGCATCCACTGTATTCAAATTCTGATTTTGAGACAAGGGTAGAAAGAGTTTGTGGAACATTGACCAATTATTTGGAGTGATATAAAGTTTAAAATCCGGTAAGATTTTTTTCTTTGTTTTTCCCTACAGTTGTATTTGGTATTCACTGTCAAAGGAAAGCCGTGATGTAAGTTAAGGTAACTACAGAAGATTATCTCTGTGATGCCATTAATGTCAAATAATCCTGCAATATAAGCAAAAATAGCTTGTTGTAAATGATAACGATAGTGATGTTTTATTTCATAATTAATCATTGCAATTGCAATTTTTTCTGGACTGATGTGAGCAAAATATAAATTACTAAAGCTGATAAAGTTCAACGTTCAAGTTACAAACACATTCTAATGAGTTTTTATGAAGCTTTAACGTAACTAATCATTATTTTATTGAAGTTATGCAAAATGCAGTTTTTATTCAGACTGAATCGATAGTCATCCATCCATCCATTTTCCAACCCACTCAATCCAAACACATGGTCATGGGGGGCTCTGGAGCCCAATCCCAGCCAACACAGGGCAGGAACCAATCCCAGGCAGGTGCCAACCCACCGCAGGACACACACACAACTAGGGCCAATTTAGAATCGCCAATCCACCTAACCTGCATGTCTTTGGACTGTGGGGGAAACCAGAGCACCTGGAGGAAACCCATGCAGACATGGTGAGAACATGTAAACTCCACGCAGGGAGGACCCGGAAGCTAACCCGGGTCCCTAACTGGCAGCAGTGCTACCACTGTCCACCGTGCTGCCCTGAATCGATATGCCAAATCATTTTTATCCTACTCCATTTAAGGTGTATAGGACTGTTGTGTCGGCTTCTTTTCCATCCTCGCGATCACAATATGTTTTGTTGGGGTTGGGGTATCCCCCTTTGAATATCTAGCAAGCTGATATGCATATTCTTTATCAAAAAGTTATTTGGGGTTAACGGGGTTGCCCTCTTAATGGTCTAAACGTGATTTGTCAGCAGCTGAAAATGAAAAATGTTCATATGTAGTACCAGTGTGTACTGGCACACTGCAAACCCAGACATAGTACCAATATTATTAAATACAATAATATCATAAGTCCTCAAACAAAGCATGAGCATATATATTGGCTTGACCATTCAATGCTGATTACATTCAAATTTAATCAAAAGTTTATTTTGTTTTGTGAAAGTTATTTGTGTCATATACAGTGGGGTGAAACTATTTGCCTTCCTGATTTCTTATTCTTTTGCATGTTTGTCACTTTTCTGATCATCCACATTACCATGTCAATATAAACAAAAGCAGTTTTAAATGAGGTTTTTTTGGAAAACCAAACCTACGCCCTGTTGAAAGAACCCCGAACCAATAATTTTAAACTAACAACAATAACTGTAACGTTCAAATTTGCAAGTCTTACAGCCTGGAGAATTTACTCATCTTCGAATTTTGAAATCACTTTTTGAGGTTTTCGATGAACCGTTTAAGTCCATCCATAGCATCCATTGTTCAGGTCAGATTTCTAGCCACCCAAAGTCTTCATTTTGTTTTTCTCAGCATTCAATGATTTTGTGTTTTGGGTCATTGTCTGTTGCACCCAAGATCCCAATGACAAATGCGCTTCTCTTCGTTTTTTGAGACGTAATTCTGGTTCATTCCGAACTTCAGTCCTGAAGGAAACAACCCGATCACACCACCCAATTTTACTGTTGATGATGTTCTTTTTAAATGTGTGTCCCTTTACCGATGTAAGGAAATTTTCCTTTCCCAAAAGTTCAACTTTGATAGTCCACATTTTCCAAAGTCTGGAATCATTGAGATGTTTACAATTGAGACGAGCTAATGTTCTTTTTTGTAACCATGTTCCATATTTTGCCATTTGTGGATAATGGCCCCACGCAGGAGTCCCAAGGCTTTAGAAATCCCAAACCTTTACCAGACTGATGATCTCTTACTTGTCCATTTGTTCCTGGGAAACCTGGACTTGGATGATGTCTAGCTTTGAGGTGCTTTTGGTCTACTTCTGTGCCAGGCAGTCCTATTTAATGTTTCCCTTGTTGAACAGGGGGCCCATAATCAGGCTGGGGGCTCAAATGAACTCAGGTGTGATCACCACAAAAGGTTATTTTTGTCGGGGCATCTTTTCACACAGGGCCAGGGTTGTTTGGATTTTTTTCCCCCTAAATAATAAAAAGCTATCTTTTAAAACTGATTTTGTGTTTACTTGTGTTAATTTGCTTTTAAATGGGTTTGATGATCAGAAACATTTTGAAAAAATGACAAAAGAATAAGAAATCGGGAAGGGGCAAATAGTTTTCAATCCCTAAATTGATTAACAAAAGCTTATAAAGAGGTATGTATCCAGTAATCAAAAATAAAATTAAGTTCAGGGTTGTGATGAATATATATAGATAGAACTTTATTTGTCCTGGGAATTTGGCTTTTTACAGAAGTTTTAAAAATAGATACAAAATAGGTAGATAAATAAATTCTAGTATTAAAAAAAATTTATTAGGTGGCAAATAAAAAAATCATAGCACTTTGACTGAATACACACTAAAATGTGAAAAGCAAAAAAAAAGAAAATTGTACAATGAGGCACAAACAGATGTTTTGGGTTATTGGTTTAGGATATAGTAACAATACATAAACATATTTATGTTGAGAGACAAAGTTTAAATGTTCAGTAATAATGTTGTTCTGATGTCTACTTTAGAATAAAGCGGGAATTATTTAATACAGTTTCAGGTTATTCGCGTTATGTTTATTTTGAATTTCTGGTCAAACGTAAGACTGATATTAAGCCATATTTCTTTTTTTTCTTGACTACAGCTCTCAGATTTGCATTTGCCTTTGGTGCTTATGTTTGCAGTTTTCATGACAAGTTTGATATTCTTTACTACTGTATTTAAAAAGTGTTTAAATACATATTTTTTTAAACCTTGATATGCGTCTAAACTCCCAGTTTGTTTCTAGCCCAGTTTGCCCCAGGGTTGCATCATATTGGGTTTGTTGGATCTCGGGCAAAACATACCTCAATTAAACAACTAAAGTTCTAACCTGCTTAATTTATTTCCTAGAGGAGACAGAACCTGCCCAGCTGCTGGGTGCAATTTGAAAAATACTTTTCATTTGGCTGTTCAGCACCCCCACACTCGAATAGATGTTATTTTCCCCTGCTTTGGGGAATATTGTGAAAACTAATCTGATGGTGGCAGAACATGCCAAATTTCCCCAAATGGACGTACCTATGAAGGAACCAGCACTTTCAGCCTGTAAGCTGCATAACACAATAACTGAACAACATTAAAAAAATTCATGTTAGTTTAAAGAATGATATGGAATGTCACTATGGGATATAATCATCTCTGTACAGAACAGCACTTTAGCACAAAGACAACACCTGAAAAATCATGGACTGTTAGCTGTATGTTTAGACTGTACTTGCATAACAAATACTTATGATAACTACAAGAGCCATAAAATAGGAAACATAGCCCGGTCATAAATTTTAGACCTGAATCATTCAAAAACTTGTCTGTTGACAACTCTTTGAGGCACTGTTGATGATGTAACGTGTGAAATTCAAATAGAATTTGTAGTGTAATGGTTTGAATTCAGTGTTAAGAAAATAAACTTCTAAAAATTCTGCTAAGGTTATTGATGATGGCTATCTCAGGGACATAAATATTTACCTGTCTAGAAAAGAGTGACCTGCTTTAATAATCAGGCTGTTTTGATTAGTATCCATCTCACACATGATGTGGTTTTAGAACTGCATTCCTTTAAAAATGAACACGTTCTGGGCATTGGTTTTAATCAGTATTTTGATACTGACAAAACAATTGTTAAACCCAAAAGTAATGATTTACACTGTTTTTTTCTGCAGAGAAAATTCAGCACCATTGTTTAACTGATCATCCATGTTGATCTTGCAGAGATGAAGATTTATATTTTCTGGGTAATTAAAAAGTAAACAAAGGAAGTATGGGTCTAACAGTGGACTGTGCCTGCTTCTTTTTATGCTTTTCACCATACCTGTGGCTACACCCCTTAGCAGCAGTGGCTTGTACCGGGTCAGTTCCCGGGTTGAGGCGGTATTATGAGCAAATGGTTTCTCCTGACTTTTGCAGATATTGAGCTAAAAACCATCTTTTAAGTTACAGATACTTCTTCCCAATTGCATTGTTACTGAGCTTCTGAGAGCTTTGCTTTATAATTACATTATGTCCATATCAGTTACACAAAACCCTTTATATTCAATTTTTAAAGCAACACAACTGACATTTGGACAACGCTATACGGGAGTAGCACACCTGAAATAAACCTTTTTGGTAGTAGGAGATTGGTTTGCTTTAAACTTCTTGAAATGCAAGAGATATTATAAAAACACTTAGCATAGGGGAAACCCAATAAATTTGAATTAAACCAAATCATACATTTCGTATATTCTTATGACACATTGAGGGAAATAGTAGCTGACAGCCTAATACTTGTAGGTTTTGGTTTTAATAAAGGCCAACCACAAACTGGTACTGGAAACCTTCAATATAAATATTCTTTAGGCTTCTATAAAAGAGAATCTTTTGCATGAGAACATGATATCCCCACTAATTCTTAGTGGTGATTCAGAAATGCAATACACTTGAACTATAAAGAAAACACACAAATAACTAGGGTTATTGGATTTTAGGCATCCCCACCCATATAGTTTATTTGGCACCCTTTGATAAAATGATAAAGATCATTTGAGAGTTATGGCAAAAATTTTTGCCTATAAGAAGGATGAAGAAGTGAAATGAGCAGCCAGGGTTTAATTTTAAGCAATGGTCTGCACTTTTCATAGTGAATGAGGTATATTACTTTACCCAAGAAGTGTTTCATCTAACAGCTTTGAAATTTGAAGTTAAAATTTGTTTAACTTAATCTTATTCTCTAAGTTTCATGCGACCCATGGATTACTACAATCCTCCCCAGTCCAAATTTCTGCCCAGCTACAAATATACCAATAAACTGACAACATCAACAAAAAGGAGGATTTTCCTATAAGACTGTCAGTTTATTCAAGCAAATAGGAACTTTTGGAATAGCATTGAGGCAGTGATCTTGAATTCCTATGGAAGAATTTTGTTTGCCCACATGAATTTTCTTTTTTAAATCTTGGTACTAAATTTATTATAATTTTAAACTTTTCATGCGAAAGATTCATCAGAATCCTTGATGCTGAAACCCCTTATTATTTATTTTGGGAGGATGACAAAGATCGATCAAAGAATATCCGGTGAGGCTTAGTATGCATGCCATATTTATTTATGCTGTTTGTTTGTTTTTAACAGAGATTTCTGTTTTCCATACTTTAAATTTCACAGTATTTCAGAATGACTCTGACATAATATTCTGATATTCACTTGTAAGATATACTGCATTATAGTTTGGTATTTTTAAAACTTGTTATTTGACACTAAAAAGACATTAACATTCACTGTTTTAATGGTTCCTAGGGTTACTACATGTCTTTTTCCATATATCATAATATCATTTTGTGCACCTTATCTTTTCTGTAGATCATTGAAGATGATGCTGAAGAGAAATGACAAACCAACACGTATATTTATCATTTGTAAGAGGGTGAGGACTCCTTACACACCTAAAGGGAGTTGAAATTGCTATTAAAGGTTAGAATCTAAATGGAGTACATATGTTGTAGCCTTTGCAATGTTATTTAATCTAATGTACAATAATTTAGATACCTAAGGAATTAAAACTCACTTTAAGTCTTCTAATGTGTTAATGGAACTATAAATAAGAAATTAAGGGTGCAGAACTACAGCAAGCTTAAACAGTCTGATTAATTGTATGAATAATTTATGTCCCATGTTAAGACTACATCACAAAATGATTATTATTTGCAGAAAAAGATTTTCTTGTTTGAATCTGACTTAAAATTACTTATGATATGTTGTATTGATCTTCCAAACCAATTAACTAATTGTGTTGAGTTCTTTGAAAAGTTTTTTGAAAGAGGACATTTCATCATCTAATAAAGCATTTGAACATTTATAGCTAAAAAATAACTGCAAAATTAACAAAATTGTATTTTTATTGCATAACTTGAATTACTCTTTGATGGAGCCCAAAAAAAGAACTGTCATAGTTGGAAGTCCCTTTAAATGCCAAGACGGGAAAGTAATGATGGGAACGGGACGAGACCTCCTTCTGACGTACGGGAAGTGATGTTGTTCTAAAAACAACAGTAAATTTATTTATATAGCACATTTTCATACAAATAATGTAGCTCAAAGTGCTTTACATGATGAAGAAAGGAAAAAAAAAAAAAAGAAAATAAGAAAAACCATTAACATAGAAAAAGTAAGGTCCATGGGCTGGGAGGGCAGAAAAAAAAAGAAAACTCCAGAGGTTGAGAAAAAATAAAATCTGCAGTGGTTCCAGACTATGAACTCTAGCCCTTGGGCATTCTACCATTCAACAAAAAATGATCAGTCTTCATTGTATTTAGGGTTCTCATGGAAGGATTTGATGATGAGGGTTTGATTTTTGGCCTTAATCTAAAAGTAGGACAATGGTGCTTTGATAAGGTGGTGTTATGCACAAAAAATGGGAAAAGAAAGAAGAGAGGGATTAAAAAGGATTTTGGAACCACCATGAATAGTAATAAATTAATTGAATATACAGAGCTTCAGAATTAAACTAAAATTAAGTTGAGAAAGCCATGTTAAAGTAATGTGTTTTAGAAGTTTTAAATTGTTCCACTGTATTAGCCTGGAATTCCCTATTGGCAGGCTATTTCTAGACTTTAGGTGCATAACAGCAGAAGGCTGCGTCACTGTTTTCTTTAAGTTTAGCTCTTGGAATTCTAAAGACACTCATTTGAAGATCTAAGGTTACGATTTGGTAGATAAGGGATCAGACATTCTGATATATAAGATGAAGCAAGATTATTTAATGTTTTTAAACCCATAAGCAGTATTTTAAAGTCAATTCTGAATGACACAGGTAACCATGTAGTGACATCAAAACGGGAAAAAATGTGCTCAGATTTTTTTTTCCTAGTTAGGTTTCCCTAGTAGCTGCATTCTGCATTAGTTGCAAACGAGGGTATTTTTTTGGGGTAGTCCCGAGAAGAGTGTAGTTAGAATCTAGTCGATTTGAAAACAAAAGATGAACTAATTTCGCATCTTTCAATGATATAAGAGGTCTAACTATATATTTCTTAAGTGAAAAATGCTGCTTAGATCTAATTAATATTGCCATTTAAATTCAGGTCACAGTAAACAGTTACCCCTAAATTCTTTCCCTCCGTTTTTGACTTTAATCCTAATGCATCAAGTTTATTTCTAATAATCTCATTAGATCCATTATTCCCAATCACTAAAATTTCTGTTTTCTTTATTTAGCTTCGAGAAAATTACTATTCATCCATTTAAAACACAAGTCTCTACGCAAAACCAAAGCTTTCAAGCACCAGAACCAAAAGTGACATTTTCAGGATGAGTCGCAGTTTTTGTCTGTTGTAGAGATAACAGAGAATGTTTAGCACCCCCTGCCACCCCTGGCCGGTGTAGAATTACCCTCACGGGTCCGGAAGCTCTCCTACGCTGTTGTCATGGCCCCCCAGCCCAGACCGTCAGGTCAGGTGTACCTGTCCAGGGTCGTCCACCGGAAAAGGCATCGGCATTTCAGTACACCTTGACGAAAAAACAACCAAAATTTGTATGACTGTAGGTCTAAAAGCCACCTTGTGACACGAGCGTCGAAGTCTAAGGCCATCACTGTAAAGATGCATGGTCCATCACGGTCATCACTAGAGTGAACTCACAACCCAAGAGGTAGTCCCTCAGCTGAGTAATCGCCAGTTAACGTTGAAGCTTCCTGCCCATTGCCGCATACCTGGTTTCCTGGTCCAACAGTTTCCGATCCAGGTACATAACGAGGTGTTCTGGCTTAGCAAGGCCAAAGACTTGCGTCTGAAGTTTTCCATCTGGAGGATGAAAGGTACAAAAAAGTCAGGTGCTTTCAACACTAGAGCTGACGTAGTGCCTATTTACAGCCCTTAATGCAGCTTCTGTGATCATTCCATACCATTTTTGGTTTCCACTTCCTTGTTGGATTAGTCAAGGGTTGCTCTTCAGAAAATGGGGTTAAACCCGGGTGATAGTAAACTGTTAAATCAGAAAGGCCTGAACCTCCCTTTCCTGGTAATCGATGGGCCAATTCAATATGGCATCTATTTTGGAGCACTGTGGTCTTACTGTTTGCCCAGAATCCTAAATATTTGGCTTTGACTAATGCAAAGTAACATTTCTTCCAATTAATACGAAGACCAGCTTTTTAGTGACCGCAATAAAACCCTTGAACATGCTAGGTGTTCCTTCCAGGTGCTGAATAGATAAAACATCATCCAAGTAGGTAGCACTATAAAATATGAGGAGGGGCATTTTTCCACCAGACGCTGGAAGGTTGCAGATGCCCCATGCAATCTGAATGAAGGGGACAAGTTGTGCCAGTGTCTGCTAGGGGGTACTAACGTTCTTTCCTTAGAAGAGTCCATTAAAGGAACCTGCCAATGCCCTTTTTGTATATCCAGGGTAGTCAAAAATTTCGCTTGTCCTAGCACTTGAGAAGGTCGCCACCTTGGATCACATATGCATAAAATTTGGGGGAGACGTGGTTTCAAAGTCATTGCAAACCTCCAACTCGTCCGCTTTCCAACCAATATGTTGGGACTGGACCAGGGACTATAATTGAGAAGGGACGGTTCCCTTTCATCCACAGTTCCCAGCAAATTCACATGATAAATCTCTCGCTGGCCACTTTTGGGTTGTTTAATCAAATAATCACTGGGCCCCTTCCCTCCTTAACTTCATATAGGCGTACAATGCATTAATTTGGAATATGATGTAGGAACTAAAATCATGATGCGGTCCCCCGGCGAAAGGGGGAATGTACTACAGTTATGACAACTTTTAAGATATCCAAAAAACCTCTGGGTTGTATCAATATAATAATCAAAGGGTGAAAAACCCCGTAGAGGCTTATGGGACTTTCTGATATGCAAAAAATTCAAGGAAGGAGATGATCCCATTTCCCTTCCTCCTATAAACTACATTGTAGAAATCTGTTTAAGAGTTTGATTGAACCTTGATTAGACCATCGGTTTGAGGATGATATACGAGGTCTTTAAATTATTTAATTTTCGAATTGGCCATCTCCCAGAAATCTCTGAGATAAAAGGCATCCCTTGATCCAGTGATTTCGGGAATGCTGAATGCGAAAGACTGCTACCAATTCCCCAGAACTTTGACGTGCTGACCCAAAGGAATAACTTGGGGAATCGGCAGAATAATCTACGGGACCATATAATTATGCCCCTGCCAGGGCCCTAGGGGCCCCAAAGTTAAACCCCCGCCTCTCAAATGGGATGTCAATTACGGGTAATGGAGCAGAGGAACAAGTCACCCTAGGACTCTGCAATTGATATTCGGGACAGGACATCGAAAATGGCCGCCCCATTAATCCCCCAATAATCTGCACTTAATTGTTTCTAGTGTTTTCTCTAAGGTCCGATGGTTAGGTGGTGGTATAGCACCCCAGACTTGACGCCAGTAAGTCCGTGTACTAAAAACAGTGACTCACCTCCCTTCGTGTTCTGCCACCTGATCAAAGGGTGTTATTTAATATAAGGGACCCTGAGGCATAGGATGTAGTTGCGGGCCATCTATCAGAACAACTGCATTCTTTGCAAATTTAAAGTCATCATTCCACTCCTCCCTTTTAAAGGGCCAGGGTCTGCCTAAATTAAAAAATGCAGATGTGGAAGAGGGGATTCAACCTCAAGGGCGCGTTTCATCCCAGGTCGACAAAGTGCTTGATGATGACGTAAGTGGTGCTTAAGTTTGTGAACCCTTTAGAATTTGCTATATTTCTGCATAAATATGACCTAAAACATCATCAGATTTTACTCAAGTCCTAAACATAGATAAAGAGAAACCAGTTAAACAAATGAGACAAAAATATTACACTTGGTCATTTATTTATTAGGGAAAAATTTTCAAATATTACATATTTGAGTGGAAAGTAGGGGAACCTTTGCTTTATATCTGGTGATTTTTTGCAGCAATAACTGCAACTAAATTTTGTGGTAACTTCAATTATTCCTGCAAACCGTTGGAGGAATTTTAGCCCCAAACCTCCATACAGAAAGCCAAAATCTGGAGATGTTGGTGGGTTTTCCCCACATTAAATGGTCGCCAGGTCCTTCCACAACATTTCGATTGATTAGCAGACTTTTACTTCCTTTAAAGTAACTTATTCTTTCTTTTAACCATTCTTTGGTAGAACGCTTTTGTGCTTAGGTGTTGTCTTGCTGCAAAAACCACCATCCTTGAGATTCAGTTCATGGACAGATGTCCTGACATTTTCCTTTAGAATTCTGATATAATTCCCAAAATTTATTGTTCCACAAGAAGGCAAGCCATCCTGCCCAGATGCAAAACAGGCCCAAACCATGATACTACCATCCAGTTCCAGATGGAATAAGGGTTTTATGCTGAATGCAGTGTTTTCCTTTCTCCAAACATAGAGCTTTTCATTTAAACCAGAAAGTTCTATTTTGGTCTCCAAACCCTCCACAAAACATTCTTCCAATAGCCTTCTGGTTTGTCCCATGAGCTTTAAGCGAACTGCATACGAGCAGCAATTTTTCTTTGGAGATCAGTGGTTTCTCCTGCAACCCGCCATGCACACCATTGTTGTTCAGTGTTCTCCTGATGGTACTCCCTGGGAACAGGGAAAATACCCAAAGTGAGAGGCCTCAGTTTCTTAGAAGGGTTCCTGGGGTCTTGCCTGACATTCACGCTTGCTCTTAGAGTGATCTTTTTTTTTTTTTAAATTTATAACTTTATTGCAATCATTCCATACAAACCAATCAATTTTACAAAAAATAGAATTAAGAATAAGTTACCCTCACCCTGAGAGAGAGAGAACAAGGGAAACGGAGTAAAATTTAAGGCTTGTAAACATACCTAAATTGATAAGTTTGATAAGTCAATAGAGATGAATGGAGAAAAAAAGAAACAGGAATAAATGCTTCCCCTGTCTTTAGAGTTATTTTAAAACATTACTGATTAGATTTCCTATGTTTTGAAAAATCTGTACAGATCCTCTGGGCCGAGTATTTGATTTTTCCAATTCAAATAGTATAAAACATCGGTTTCCCACTGACTTAAAAGGGAGAGTTTGGATTCTTCCAGTTTACAGAATAAGACTGCGTGCCAAAATGTAGTGAATGCAATCACAGTTTGTTTGTCCTTCCACTTTAAACCCATCTGGAAGAACCCCAACACACTGTTAATGGGTTCGAGGGGTTGTGACCCAAGGCAGTCTGAAAGATAATTAAAATTTTGGTCCAGAATAATATTAGTTGGTGCAGGCCCAGAACATGTGACCCCGTGAGGTTGGGTCTTGCCCTGGAAACATTTTGGAGAGTTTTAGGTCAGACAGATTGCTCGTATATAATTTTGAGTTGGGTAATTGTATGTTTGTGCAAACGGAGCTCAAGGGGAATTGCTGCATTGCTATTTTCCACTCCTTTTCCGATATATTAATTGAGAGATCTTTTTTACAGTGTCCTCTTGTAACTTTGAATGGGAGGGACTGTAAAATAATTTTATATATTGCAGAAATGGTGTTTCAGTTCTTGAGAATACAAAAATTTTTTCCAGATGGATGTTGGTAAAATGGAAAATAGGAAGGTTCTGTTTAACAAAGTTCCCAATTTGAAGATAGTGAAAGAAATGTAGCTGAATGTTACATTTGGAATGTAATTGTCCATAGGATGCAAAGACATTGTCTATAAAGATCTCAAGCAAGTTAATCCCAAATTTTTCCCGATATTAAAACTGCATATGTTTTGAAGGTTGAAAGATGGTTCTTGCAGAGGTGCTAGATAGAAGCTTTCCATCTTAAAATGCTTTCTACATTGGTGTCATATTCTAAAATGAGTAAGCACAATTGGTTATTAGTATAGCCATAACTTGCATTAATTGGGCAAAGCAGGAATATAAAGACTGCAGGATTTTACTTCTATTGTGACCAAGCCTGTGTTTGTTCTTTTTTATTTGTGTCCAGGTTTTTAAGCTTTGTATGTTTGCTGCCTAGTAATAAAACTGGGAAGTTAGGTAGACCATGCCACCTTCTGCCTTTTGTCTTTGTAGGTCACTTTTTGATAATGGATGTTTTGAGTTCCAAAAAATTTTAGGTTATTTTCAATTAATGCTTAAAAATGATTTATTGATGGATTTGGAATGTTTTGAAATAAAAAGGAGCTTAGGAAGAATATTCATCTTAACAGTGAATTCTTCCAGCCAGAGTAATGAAGGGGTTACATCTTGCAAGTCTTTTTAATTTTTTCCATGCAGACGCAAATTTTGGGTTTATAAAACTTTTTGTTTACTTTAGTGTGTTTACCCCGGTATTTAAACTGGTCTGCAAGATAAAAAGTAGGATCTTATTCAATATTATGTTTGAGAATTTACTGGAAAGAGTACACTTTACTCAGATTAATTTTGAAATTTGTGAAGTGCTGTTAAGACTGTTTGGGAAAGAATTTTTTTGGTTGAATACAAGTAATTTCCATCTGCATATATAGGAAATTTTCTGTTCCAGTCCTTCTCTTTATAATCCCCTTTTTGATCATGTTTCGACAGTGTATTGCCAGTGGTTAATTACATTGCAAACAGTAACGTGATAAGGCATCCTGTCTGGTCACTTTAAAATTTAAAGTAGTCGAACAAAATGTTGTTATTTCAAAATAAAGATTCTGATTGGTATACAGTAATTTGATCCATTCACAAATGTTCAAATTTCCCACATTTCTCCAATGGGTAGTAAAAAGGTGTTTCCCTTCAATAATGTCAAATGCTTTTTCTCATGCAATGTAATAATATTCTGGGTGTTAGATTTAGTTGGTATATTACATTAAACAGGCCAAAGATTAGAAGATAAGTGTCACCCTTATAAATCCAGTTTGATCTTTTTGATTTACCAAGTACACCTTCTCCATCCTTTTCTAGTATGATTTTTGAGAAGTATTTTCGTATTATTCAAAATTGAAATTGGTCTTAGAAGCACAGAAAAAGTCATTTTGTTTTGGAAAAACTGTATTAATGTTAAAAGGGTTTTAGGGAAGAGTTTGATTGTTCTCTGGTTTAAAAGACATAGAGGGAGCTTATGAGCAATTCTTATAAAATTCTGCAGTAGCCATCAGCCTGCTGCTTTCCCACTCTTAAGTGCCTTTAGCACCTAGTAATTTGATAAGCCAGAGGGTTTATCGAGTTCCTCCCACTAAAGTGTTCATTTGTGGTATCTGTAATGTATCCAGAAATGCATTAGATTGTGTATTGTCTTCTTTAAACCAGTGAATATAAGAATTATAGTAAACTCCTTGAATGTGTGCATTATATTTTGTGGTCACGATTTTGTCTCAGTTCTGTTGGTGATTAGTGGATTCTATGACTTCTTTTGCTTATGAAATTTGTTTAGCCTAAAGTTTATTAGCTTCTCATGTTCAAGTAATGATGTCTGGATTTTTAAAATTAGTTGTTCAGTTTCTTTTGTCAACAGGTTTAGTTCTGAAGCAAAGCCGCTTTTCCTATGAGAACCCTTAAAACCTATGTTCTTTCTTCTATTCTATACTTCGCTTTTTAGCTCTGCTACTTTTTGGTTTCTAATTTTTTCAGGTGAAAGATATGAGATAATCTGTCCTCTTAAAAGGCCTTAAGAGTTTCCCGAGTATTCTGCAGAAATTTTGAGGATGGATTTTCTCTAGGAAGAAGCTTTTATTTGTTTGGATATACCTGCACAACCTCATCTGCTAATAGACTGGCTAGACGCCATCTGCAGGTGAGTGTGTAGGCTATGGTCGAATAGCAATAGCATCGTATTGCAAGATTTAATCAAAGGCAAGAAATTAATCTATAAAGAAATAACAATTTTGAGTAGAATGATAAAAGGGGCCCATGTATAACGTAAAAAGGACGCACAGAAATTGGTGAAGAACTTTCCCCCTCAAATCCTCGTATAAAATCTACACTACAAAAGCCAATTTTACTTTTCCACTGTACTCATGCCTTGTCGGACGCAAATTCTCCGGGGCCGGTTTTGAAACAGCACTAGCCAAAGCAATGCTACTGTTCTTTTGTGATTGCTCATTATTTTCAGTGGGTTTTTTAAATACACTGAAACTAACTCCCTTTGAAAAGTGGTAATTGTACCTGATTTGTAATTAACCTCGTTAATTAATGTCCGGGAACCCATAGTATTCCAAATACCATAACTGGTTTAGCCTTTACTCCCACTTCTATTTCTTCTTTCTTTCAGCCCTCCGCTAGAGCGCACAGCGATCATCTTTTTCCTTATTACCTTTTGACACCGGGGTAATTCACAGATCTGAGTGTGAATCACGCAGAGTTTTATCAAAGAGAATTATCGGATACGCATTAAGCAACGCTGTCTCTGCCCGCAAAATGTTTTAAAGTCTTTCCTGACGGAACCCCGCAAAAACAGTTTAATCCCAAGAACTTTAAATTAATCAAGTGTCCCGTAGAACTGTTTGTACAAATAAGTACAAACCCAAATCCCACTGAAACTGCCCCTACATTATAATATTTTGTAATGGCCCAAATTTTATAAAGCTCCAAATTTACATATAATGACAATATCTTTTTTAAGGTGAAACACAAAATATGTTGTAAATTATCAATTATAAACTTTAACTTCTTTAAATAATCTATAATTTTCACTGGGAGTACGGTGGATAAATAATTAAACAGTACACCTAAGATATTTCAATGTTTTAAACCTTATCCTCTTAGGAGCTAAGCTATTACAGAGCTGATTGTATGGTTAAAAAGTTACTTTGAAAATAATACTTTGGGCTATCCAATATATATTGAATATACAAAGAGAAAAATAAATACACTAAACGAGCTTATAAAATTTGAGAAAGAATAATGCTTGTATGAGCACGATTCTTGAAAACTGTTTAAAAGTGTGCTTTTAGCCTTATCATTTTTGAAAATTCATCAATTACATTTCCAGTATTTTAGTTTTCTGTAGACTGTTTATCATAATGTAATGGAACTCTTTTCCCTTAATGAAGAGGCGTTTATAATAATTTCCCACAATTTGATCAGCCATTTTTACAGTAGAAATTAAATAAAAACAAAGATTTAAGTGCCGCTACTTTAATTACGCTGAATTTTTAGAACTGGTTAATTTAACGTTTTAAGATGAAGTTTATAATGTTCTACTAAAATGATAAAATAAACCCCACCGGATTTTTAAAGGTGAAAAATTGAGATTGTTGACATTTCATGCTTTTTCCCCAAGGTCCTTTTTTTGCACTAATAAACTTTCATGTTTTGAAAACTCAACAGTTTGGGGCTTTAAATCTTTTTTTTCACGGGAACTTAAGTGATTTTATTTCCGCACTGTGCCGATTTTGTGAATGTGAGCTTCAAGTTTCTCCAACAACGCACTTCACCCGATCAATTCCTTTTTTTGGGTTGATTATACCACGGTTTATTTGACAAATAGTATGTTTTTTCCTTTGCTCCATGGTATTCCGGAAAATTTTAATATTTTCCCGTGTTCCCTTTCTTTCACAGAAGGCGCCTTTGGGCGCATTTATATTGAATTTGCATATTCAAACAGGCATAACTTTGGGATTTGGGGCCTTCATTTTTGCTTTTCACAAGCTTATTTTCTACAGTGTTTATGTAGCGGAAGAACGTGGAATTAAACACGAAGATTCCTGCATCTGATTTTCTCCGCAAAACCCCAAAATTTGCTTTTTGTTCCCATTATAGTAACAAGTTTAGACAGCCCTATTGACCCTGGTGAGTGAAAGAAATGTTCTGATTTGGGCCCTTAAAAACTGTTGGTCTGAAAGTTTATAGTTAAATACTTTGCAAACTTTGCAAGTGCCCTGTAAAGTCTTTCCATCTCCAAGGTGTTTAAAACACAATTTAAGTCCCGCCTTTCAAGTGGGTTCCGATCAACAAATTTTGTATTCCTTATCATCAACATTAGTTATAAGCATTTATCAACATCATTTAAGTTAGATAATTCCCATGACCATACATATCTCCCTTCAGGATCCAATATACCCTTATCTGCTACAAATGACTGGTTCTATGGGATAGATTTACCACACTCTAAGTTTCTTTTTAAGCAGAAAAAGAACATTTGGCCAGTTTTAGTTCTTTTGCAATGGAACTGATCCTGCTTAGTAAGTGGGTCTCCAAAAAAATCTATTTTAGCGTTTTAAACTGTTAGGGTGAAGAGTACTTTCTTTTCTTTAATTCGTGATCACCTTAACATTCCACTACTAAGTTTCGTCCATCATGGGGAATTGGATTCTGAATTTGTATGTCATTTAAATCTTAACTGGAAAAAACGCTTCGGTTAAATTTTTAAAATTGCTTTCCCCAATACGAAGCAGCCTATTATTACAGGTAGTTATAATTTAAAAATTAAAAGATGTTTAGTAAATATAGCCTGGCTCTCTTCCCAACCCCCACTCCTTTTTGCCTTCCCCATGTGAAAGGCTAGACCCACTTTCACAGTCCCATCCTCTGACATCCCAGAGACGAACACTTCCAAAGCAACAAGCCTCAGCAGAGCGCTTGATTTAAAAAATGAGATATCTTATCAATATGTCTAAATACAAGCCAAAATTTAATCATTCAAACTTGCTTAAATTATTATAATTTCAACAATTCCAGTTGAACAGCAAGTGCGGCCCAGTTTACGGAGGTTTCCTAATGTGGTTTCAATTTCCAGCTATTCTAAGGATTTATTTCCTGCTACGGGGAGCTCCTCATTTGCCCCCTTTTTCGCTTTTTTCTTTATATCTTTCTAATCTCTTGCATAGCCAGCATTTCCAGTCAGACGATCAACCCTTTCCCTGCAACAGGTGGTGAGGAGCACTCTTTGTAGCCGGTTCTAATGTTGGCTAAAGAATGAACTGCGACTGCAAGGCTTTTCCCTTTATATTAACAAATGTTTTATTGTAAACTCAGTAACATTGCCTCCCATTTTTTCACCTAAATCTATGTAGACGTTCCCAAGGATCTAGCCCTTATCAGGTCTCCTGAAAGCTTAAATTGGTTCATCTTTGCTTGATGTGTTTAGTTTTGGGTTTTTCGACCCCTTAACAAAAATTTTCATATCTTGAATTGTATAGTTCCTATTGGATAAATACAGATTCTGGAAATGCAAAATATGAAAATAACTTTGGGTTAATTTTCCGGAGTCACTTGTCAACTGGGCCCACCTGAATGGCAAGCACAAAATTGAGTGATTTTTGTTGGCCTAACGCACCCCTTGGAGGGAAAATGGTCTTGAATTCCCACCAACCTTTCTGATGCAGGATTTGGTGGAGTCCTACCTTTAAAAAGGATGGCTTTGGTAACCTTTTTCCACCTGATGACATAACAACTCTTTTCTGAGGTTCCAGAAATCTTTTGTTCCATAATATTTCCACAAACGTTGTAAAAGACTTGATAGATCCTGTTCTTTAAATAACAAGTCCACTCAACCCGATTGTGAAATATTGATTGAAAACCATTGACTTGAAATTTCATCTTCAAACTAAGCAACCCAAGGGTCTGAATTCCCAATTTATGTAAAAATTCAATCCTTTCTTAATAAATTGCCGAAAATTTGTCCATTTTTTTACTTTTTCTTTACTAC
This sequence comes from Polypterus senegalus, assembly GCF_016835505.1. Lineage (NCBI taxonomy): Eukaryota > Metazoa > Chordata > Cladistia > Polypteriformes > Polypteridae > Polypterus > Polypterus senegalus. The sequence goes on from NW_024377593.1 coordinate 22,847, forward strand.
TTTAACAGAAAACTGTAATTTTAGGTATATTTATGCAGAAATATTGAAATTCCTAAAGGGTTACAGAGTTCGAAAACCACTTTCGCTAAGTAAATTTTGCTTTAGAACTGCTCACCCCCCCCCCCCCCCCCCCCCCCCCCCCCCCCCCCCCCCCCCCCCCCCCCCCCCCCCCCCCCCCCCCCCCCCCCCCCCCCCCCCCCCCCCCCCCCCCCCCCCCCCCCCCCCCCTTTTTTTTTTTTTTTTTTTTTTTTTTTTTTTTTTTTTGTTTTTGTTTTTTTTTTTTTTTTTTTTTTTTTTTTTTTTTTTTTTTTTTTTTTTTTTTTTTTTTTTTTTTTTTTTTTTTTTTTTTTTTTTTTTTTTTTTTTTTTTTTTTTTTCCCACTCCCTTATCCAAAAGACTTATTTTCAAAAACCAGCTAAAGTAATTTGTTGAGAGCCAGAAAGCAATTAAGCGTTTTGGAGCCAGGACTGCCATACTTGAACGTCCTTGGAAGCATGGCGGGCACCTCACATTTTTAACAACTCAAAAAAGGGGCTGGTACCTCCTGGGGCTAAGAGATGGCCCAAAATTACCTGACAATTAAAACCAAAAAAGGGTGGTAAAACCTTCTTTTTAACTGTTTTCCCCAAACCCTGCTATCAACTATTGTGGCAGGTCAGATTTTCTTGGCTTTAACCACTTTATACCTTATCCCAAATAGGTTCCTCTGTTGCCTTAGCAGAATTGAATGTCCAGGCCATTACACTTCTCGATGGCAACCAGGGCACCCCCACCTTCTCAAAGATTTCTTGTGGGGTACTTTGAGCACTCCTTACTCAGGAACCTAAAAGTCCCCAATGCATTCCCAGCCAACCTGACTCTAGCCTGTAGGTCCCTTCTACTCTCCAGTGCCTTTAAAAGGTTGGTGGGTAGCATACTCCAGCTTTTCCTAGCAATCACACTATAAATATATATATATATATATATATATATATAATATATATAATATATATATAAATATATATATATATATATATATATATATATATATATATATACTACTAGCAAAATACCCGAGTTCGCATGCAAAGTGTGTTAAGAGGAGTCAGCTGTTAAATGACGCTTAGAATTAGTCAAAAAGTTCTATCTTGAGTTTGCTAAAAGACACCTGAAGGACTTGAGATGATGAGATAAGATTCTCTGGTCTGATGAGACCAAGATAGAACTTTTGGCCTTAATTTAAGCGTATGTGTGGAGACAACCAGGCACTGCTCATCACTTGTCCAATACAGTCCCTAGTGAAGCATGGCGGTGGCACCATCATGCTGTAGGGTGTTTTTCAGCTGCAGGGACAGGACGACTGGTTGCAATCGAGGGAAAGATGAATGCGCAAGTACAGGGATATCCTGGACAAAAACCTTCCAGAGTGCTAAGACTCCTCAGACTGGGCCAAAGGTTTACCTTTCCAAAAGACAATGACCCTACACACAGCTAAAATAATGAAGGAGTGGCTTCACAACAACTCTGTGACTGTTTTAAATGGCCCAGCCAGAGCCCTGACTTAAACCCAATTGAGCGCCTCTGAGAGACCTAAAATGGCTGTCCACCAACATTTACCATCCAACCTAAAAGAACTGAGAGGATCTGCAAGGAGGAATGGCAGAGGATCCCAAATCCAGGTGTGTGAAAACTTGTTGTCTTTCCAAGAAGACTCATGGCTGTATTAACTCAAAAGGGTGCTTCTACTAAATACTGAGCAAAGGGTCTGAATACTTAGGACCATGTAATATTTCAGTTTTTCTTTTTAATAAATCTGCAATAATTTCAAAAATTCTTTTTTTTTACATGTATACATATTAACATACACACACACACACACACACACACAGATACATATATATATATATACCCTGTTTAGAGTGAGCAGCTGCTGCAGGTGCCAGAATCCATCGAGGAAGAAAAATGAAAACATTATTTGACAAAATCTTAATTTATCTATCCATTCCTAAATAATTAATAGGCTATTTCCGATCAGTCAATACCCCGCTTGTTAAAACAGATGACTTCCGCCTCACGATTTAGTGCTGCGGGTATTATGAACTATCGATCTGTTCAAGTTCTATTTAAATTTTAAATATAAGAAATTTTATTCATTGACAGGAAATATCTTTGGTAGGAATATAAGAAATTTAGTAATCTTGCTAAAAGTTTTCACCATAGAAATTTAAAGACTAAATTCAAAAGTTAAATTTAGTCATTTGCATAAAAGTTTTCTTCAATAAGAAATTTAAAGCTAAATTCAAAAGTTAAATTTAGTCATCATTGCATAAAGTTTTCTTCACCATAGAAATTTAAGACTAAATTCAACTTACATTCCTACCAAATATATTTCTGTACTAAATAGAACCTACTTATAACCAAATAGAACTTGAAAAATATTTTTTTTCAAATTTGACCACGATTTTAGATCGACTTAGACGCACTACATCGAGCCCGCTGGTATTGTGCTCTGCCTAGGAATACCTGAGTATGGCTTTACCAAAACAATCATTGAGGGCAATAAGTATCCATTATTCATAAAGCTTCATGTATCTGTTTTCTCTTGCTAACCTCATATTTTTTCATATTTTCTAAAACCAAGGGGGGGGAAATTGGAATCGTCTTACAGGGGTGTGGAGGGTAAATGAATCAGGGCACTGATATTTTGGCGAAATATAATTCATATATTGTGGCATCCGGCTGGGGCGGGAACTGACCGGGGACGACGCCTGGTTATTTTTGGGGGTACGGATAAAGGGCTTGGATGCCCACCCCTAGAGATCCGGGCCCCCGCCAGGCGGCGCCCGTGCCTGAACAACTTGAGTCCAGCACTTCCAAAGGAAGTTGGGGAAGAAGACAGGGACACCGGGAAGGGCTTCCAGGCGTGAGCCGGGACTTCCGCCCATACTGGGGTGTGTCGCGGAGGAGTGCCGGGGAAACAGCTGGAGCCATCTGGGTTCCTATTTAGGGCCCCTTCAGTGAGAGCGGAAGTCGGTGGAAGTGGACAGAGCTGGAGAGTACTGGAGGCGCCAAGAGAGAGAGGCACGGGACTGTGTGGCCTGGGCTTTGGGGATCGGTGCTGAGGCACGGGTGCACGGAGGTCAATAATTGTAAATATTGTAAATAAAGGGTGTGTTGGGTGAAATAAGATTCCGGGCCCGTTTTCGTTCAAGTCCACAATATATAAAAGTGGAACCTCTCACCATAATTGCTTCCCGAACTTTTGAGTTGGTCATGAACTGAAGCAGTTCCCCATGGATTGTATGTAAATACACAATCCGTTCCAACCATATGAACTACATGTAAATATGTAAATATATGAAAAGATTAAGCACAAATATAGTTAATTACACCACTGAATGCACAGTGTAATAGGTAAACTAATGTAAAACATTGAATAACACTGCAAAAACACCCAGGCTCCTGCTCAGCCTGCTCAGCTCTCTTTTCTGTATCACACACACACACACACATACACCACCCACCCCTCCCCCCTCCCCCACCCTTTCCAGCGCGTGCTGGTTTCCCGCGCTTTTTCTTGCACGCCGCTCCCCTTAGCAACACAACCACACACACCACCCAATCATATCAGAGCATGTGCAGCAGTTTTTAAAATGAATTTTAGCACAGCAGAAAAAGGAACATTAGCAAATTGAACTTTAAACCAACCACACAACCAAAAACATTGCAGGAGTTCATGCTAATAGCTTTACAGCCCGATCACTGTAAACACTTTTTAAAATGAGTTTTAAGCAGGGTAAAAAAAGGGTGATTTGAAAAAAAGAAAAGTAACATTGCAACAATTCACGCACAAACTGAAAAATTTACTTTTAAAAATCTGTAATAAAAACCACCAAAAAAACTAACCTTGCATAATGACTTCTGCATGAAGTATTTTCCTTTAGGTGTTTTCTCTTGTGATTTCTTGGTTTCTGGTGTTTTTAGCTGTTTAGCTGGTGGGAGCAGCCCTCATGCAGCCATTCCAAAACAAAGTCCTTGTGACCCAACCCTTCGTGTTTGCCCTTCACATCACTGGCAGTCTGGCTTTGTTTACATTGTGCTGCTTGGACACGAGGGTTCTCAGATTGGTAAATGAGTAAACTGGTAAACACTTTTTCCACCTCTTGTAATTTCTTTCTTTACTTCGATTTCAATTTTCTTCAAACTTCTTCTAACCACCTTCACTTGCTTGTAGCTCATGTTAATCTGCAAAAGCTACAAATACTGTAGAGCACAAAGAGAGTGAGTGAACATGCACGCCTGACTGAGAACAATGAACAGGCTCTTCAGGAACTGCTCGCTTCGCTTCTCTTCCTCTCAGACTGCCTGTGCGGGTGGAATTGGGGATGGTTAGACATACTGCCTGAGATAGGCAGGCAAACACATGCAGCAATCTCCCCTCCCTCACCAGCAGGCACGTGGCTCGCTCTCTCAGCTCAGGCAGGCAAGGAAACTGGCTTGTTCGTGATAACGAGTGTGGTTGTGAACTGAGGCAAAAGTTTGGCGAGCTTTGGTCGTGAACCAGACGTCTATGAACGAGGTTTAACTGTATATATACAGTATATATATATATATATATATATATATATATATATATATTATATATATAGTTTCACTGTCAAAAATGCAAAGAGTATGAGACACGTAGCCTAATTCTGGGCTCATCAGGTGTACACACTCACTGCACTCCCTCTCGAATCAACCTCAGGCGCCAGCGCGTAAGACTTCTAACGCACGCCGCAGTGGTTCGTTATTTGGCAGTATGTAGTATCGGGTAATACATTCAAGGCATTCATAGTCTGAATCACAATCCAATTGAGGGTGGCTACCTACCAGGTAACCTTTGTGGTTGGTCACAAGTTAGCTAACGCCCGCCATGTTGCCCTCTTTCAGTTGTGAGAAGCAGATCATAGAATGGTTGAAATAGTTTTACTGTCAATAATGAAAAAATGAGCACGCGACACATGTTTTGCCCTTACTCTGGGCTCATCAGGGCTACACACTACACACTCCCTCTCAGGAATCGAACCTCGGGATCAGCGCCAGAGGCAAAGCCTCTAATGTTGTGCCATGCTATGGCTCGTGATTTAATTACATTCAAGGCATTCGTAGTCTGAATCACAACTAGATATATGGGTGGTTACTCTGCCAGGTAACGCCTGTGGTTGGTCAGCAAGTCGCTAACGCCACTACGGTGGTTCATTTATTTCACAGTATGTAGATCAGGGTATATATATATATATATATATATATATATAAAATACCCACGCTCAGAGCGAGAAGTAGTGTGTTAAATAAGTTATGAAAAAGAAAAGGAAACATTTTAAAATAATGTAACATGATTGTGAATGTAATTGTTTTGTGACTGTTATGAGGTTAGCTGATCAAGGATTTGATCATCATTATTTTTCAACAGGTTCGATTGGAGGATGTGTTGTGTTCAAGTTACATTCGTGTTTGCAACCGCTTTTAAAGATAACAGGTTTCATTTATCAATCCTTTCTTACGCATCAACAAACAGCCTGCTTTTCTCTTTATTTGAGACATCAGCACACTGCATGCATGTTTTTTTTTACACTGTGTTCCTTTAGCTGGACATTGACTTCTTCCATCATGTGCTTTGTTTCTGCCTTATGAATATGCTTGTAGTGTCACACGCCATATTGTTTTCTGCCTCTCATTGTGTACGCTTTTGTTCTGCCTTTGGAGCTCTTTCCACGCTTCTTTAATGTTAGCTAAGATCCCGCACTTAAAAGTTTCTCTAGTTCGCTTGAGTTTGTGCCAAATGCCACCCTGACCATCTCATCTTCCTTCCATGAGACAGTCCTTTGCGGCAGAGTGTTTCTATTGATTGCTGCTGACGGACGGCCTTATATGGGCAAGCATTCAATTATGGAGGCGGATGATGCGGACAAGACGTAACCCCGCCACGGCACGGACTGCCCCTATGGTCATTTACAGTATCGAAGTAGGTTCCAGTTTGGACCATTAACGAGAATTCGAAATGAAACCTGCCCAACTTTTGTAAGGTAGCTGTAAGGAATGAGCCTGCCAAATTTCAGCCTTCACCCAGGAAGTTGAGAATTAGTGAGTGAGTGAGTGAGTGAGTGAGGGCTTTGCCTTTTATTAGTATAGATATGAAACTGTCAAAAAATTAAAGGAACACTTTGAAAATACATCGATCTCAATGGGAAAAAATCGTTGATATCTATATGAGCTGGGCAATGTGTTAGGAATGAAAGGATGCCACATCATTTGATGGAAAAGAAAACTATCAACCTACAGCGGCTGAATTCAAAGACACTCCAAAAAATCAAAGGAAAAAATGATGCGAGGTTAGTCCATTTTGCGAAATTTCATTTTAACAACTCAAAATCATACTAGTAGTTTGTTGGCACCACATGCTTGTATGTATGCTCTTTTAAAAAGTTGGACTGCTCCTAATGAGATGACGGATGGTCCTAAACGATCTCCTCCCAGATCTGGACCAGGGGATCACTGAGTTCCTGGACAGTCTGAGGGGCAACCTGGCAGCATTGGATGGAATTGAAACATAATGTCTCAGGGGGTGTTCTATTAGATTTAGGTCAGGCCTGTCAATAGTATCAATTCCTTCATCCTCCAGGAACTGTCGCCTACTCGCCACATGAAGCCAGGCATTGTCGACCAGGAGAAACCCAGGACCCACTGCAGCAGCACAGGGTCTGACAATGGGTCCAAGCATTTCACCCCGATATCTAATGGCAGTCAAGGTGCCGTGTCTAGCCTGTAGAGGTCTGTGTGTCCCTCCATGGATATGCCTCCCCAGACCATCACTGACCCACCACCAAACTGGTCATGCTGAATGATGTTATAGGCGCATAACATTCTCCAAAGCTTCCCCAGACCCTTTACATCTGTCACATGTGCCAGGGTAACCTGCTCTCATCTGTGAAAAGCACAGGGTCCCAAATGGTTGACCTGCCAATTTGGCATTCTTTGGCAAATGCCAATCATGATGCACGTGCCAGGCAGTTAGCACAGGGCTCACTAGAGGATCGTCTGGCCTCAGACCATCCCATGAAGTCTGTTTCAGATTTCGGGTCAGAGACATTCACACCAGTGGCCGGGGTGGAGGTTATTTTGTAGGGCTCTGGCAGTGCTCATCCTGTTCCTCCTGCTCAAAAGGAGCGGATACCAGTCCCCGCTTTATGGGTTAAGGGCCTTCTACGGCCTGTCCAGTTCTCCAGAGTAACTGCCTGTCTCCTGAATCTCCTCCATGCCCTTGAGACTTGCGGGAGACACAGCAAACCTTCTGGCAATGGCACATATTGTGTGCCATCCTGAGAAGCTGGACTACATGTGCATCCTCTGTAGGGGCCAGGTATCACCTCATGCTAACAGTAGTGACACTGACCGTAGCCAAATGCAAAACTAGTGAAAAAAAAGTCAAAAAAAAATGAGGAAAAATGTTAGTGGCTTCCACCTGTAAACCATTCCTGTTTTGGGGGTCATCTATTGTTCTCTAGTGCACCTGTTGTTAATTTCATTAACACCAAAGCAGCTAAAATTGATTAACAAACCATTATATATATATACAAATATCTATAAAATATCATATATCTATATATATATATATATATATATATATATATATATAATTTTATATATATATATAATTTTATTAATATATATATATATATAGTGAAGACGGTGAACTGAAACCCTCTCTAAACAGTGATACAATGAGAAACAAACACAGCTTTTCATCTCGTTTGTGGAACAGTTGTTAGCCTGCTGCTTGCTGCCATGCGGTGATCTGAATCTCAAGGTGGGGCTGTCCTAGTGTTTACTGCCTTGTTTTCTCTTTCCCCAGACTCCTCTGCTTATTCTTTATGCTTTATTATGCTGTATTTGAATAACGTTTCTGTTCTTTCCTGCTGGGCTTTGAGCACTTTGTGATTTTTGATGAGCGGGAAATAGATGAACCTAGGTTGCCATCATAGATAGAAAATAGATGATAGATAGATAGATAGATAGATGATAGATAGATAGATAGATAGATGATGATAGATGATAGAAGATAGATAAAGATAGATGTAGATGATATTTTATAATCCCAAGGGGAAATTCACATAATCCAGCAGCAGTATACGATACAAAGAAACAATATTAATTAAGTATAAAAATGAAAAATTAAAATAAAATTAATGTTAGCATTTATTTCCGGTGGAACCAAGAGTCGCAAGTGTGGGGGAGAACCTTAGTCTGTCAGTGGAGCAGGACAGTGACAAAAGTCTGCCACAAAGCTACCCTTGCCGGGAAATGACACTGTTAAGTGGATGCAGTGGATTATTCATGATTGACAGGAGTTTGTTTAGTGCCGGCGCCTGCCACAGATGTTAAACTGTCCAACTTTAATCCTACAATAGAGCCTGCCTTCTTAACAAGTTTGTCCAGGCGGAGGCGTCTTTTATCTTTATGCTGCCACCCCAGCACACCACCGAGAAGAGGGCACTCGCCAAACGTTTGGTAGAACATCTGCAGCATCTTACTGCAGATGTTGAAGGATGCCAACCTTCCAGAGTATAGTCTGCTCTGACCTTTCTACATAGAGCATCAGTATTGGCAGTCCAGTCCCAAATTTTTCATCCAGCTGCACCCCAGATATTTAAGGTCTGCACCCTTCTGCACACAGTCACCTCTGATGATCACAGGTCCATGAGGTGCCTAGGCCTCCTAAAATCCACCACCAGCCCTTTGGTCTTGTTGTGTTAAGTGTAAGTGGTTTGAGTCGCAAATCTAACAAGTCTTTGATTAACTTTTCTTCCCCCCTCCCACCCTGATGCAGCCCACAGCAGTGTCATCAGCAACTTTTGCACGCAGGACTCCGATCATATTGAAGTCTGATGTATATAGATTGAACAGGACCGGAGAATGTCAGTCCCCCGCCCTGTATTGCTGCAACAATGTCAGACCTGCAGTTCCCAAGACGACATATTGAGGTCTGTTCTGTAAGATAGTCCACAATCCATGCCACCAGGTGTGAGTCTACTCCCATCTCAGTAGCTGTCTCTAAGGAGCAGAGGTTGGATGGTGTTGAAACATCACTTTTTTGTCCAGGATGCCCTGCTTGCAAATATGGACTTAAAG
>NW_024377594.1:0-38503 GCF_016835505.1 Polypterus senegalus
GTAAAGAAGGGGGATTTCAAGTGTTTCAACTTTCACAACATACAAGTTAAGACTCATTAAATTTAACTCAACTTCAGTTTTTGCTCAATGCAACTCAATAGGATTTTCAAAAGCTGAGTTTGAGATGTTGAATTGCACTTTGAAAACAGTTGGAAACCATCCAAACAGCTCTTAACCGTAAGGGTACTGGGGTTTCATCATTTAGAACTGCCTTTACCAGAGTATTTTGACTTTCCACAGAGTTAGAGTTGAAGGTAAACTGACTTCATCATAACACTTTTCAAGACCTGAAAACAACTTTGTGTACACATCTGTGACGGCTTGTTTTCCACCAGGAAACTGTTCAAAACAGTTCATTTCTGCAAAAAACTATGTCGCAGATGTGTTTCAAGTGGTTTCACAACATAGAAGTTAAGACTCATTGAGTTTCACTCAACTTCAGTTTTTGTCCATTGCAAGTTAATGGGAATTTCAAAAAGTGAGTTTAAGATGTGAAGTGCACTTTGAAAAACAGTTGTGAAACCATCCAAACAGTTCTTAACCATAAGGGTACTGGGGATTTTATCATTTAGAACTTTTTTTACCATAGTTTTTTGACTTTACACAGCGTTAGAGTTGAAGGTAGCCTTATTTCACCATAACCTGCTTCAGGGCTTGAAATTCACTTTGTGTACACATTTGTGACGCCTTGTTTTCCACCAGGAAACTGTTCAAAACTGTTCATTTCTGTAAAAAACTATGTCGCAGATGTGTTTCAAGTGTTTCAACTTTCACAACATACAAGTTAAGACTCATTAAATTTAACTCAACTTCAGTTTTTGCCCAATGCAACTCAATAGGATTTTCAAAAGCTGAGTTTGAGATGTTGAATTGCACTTTGAAAAACAGTTGGGAAACCATCGAAACAGTTCTTAACCATAAGGGTACTGGGGATTTCATCATTTAGAACTGCTTTGACCAGAGTATTTTGACTTTCCACAGAGTTAGAGTTGAAGGTAACCTGAATTCACCATAACGGCTTCAAGGGCTGAAAATCACTTTTGTGTACACATGTGTGACGCCTTGTTTTCCACCAGGAAACTGTTCAAAACAGTTCATTTCTGTAAAAAACTATGTCGCAGATGTGTTTTAAGTGGTTTCACAAAAATAGAAGTTAAGACTCATTAAATTTAACTCAACTTCAGTTTTTGCCCAATGCAACTCTATTGGAATGTCAAAAGGTGAGTTTGAGATGTTGAATTGCACTTTGAAAAAAAGTGGGGAAACCATCCAAACAGTTCTTAACCATAAGGGTACTGGGGATTTCATCATTTAGAACTGCTTTTACCAGAGTATTTTGACTTTACACAGCCGCTTTGAGTTGAAGGTAACCTTATTTCACCATAACGCCGCTTCATGGCCTGAAAATAACTTTTGTGTACACATGTGTGACGCCTTGTTTTCCACCAGGAAACTGTTCAAAACAGTTCATTTCTGTAAAAAACTATGTCGCAGATGTGTTTCAAGTGTTTCAACTTTCACAACATAGAAGTTAAGACTCATTAAATTTAACTCAACTTCAGTTTTTGCACAATGCAACACAATAGGAATTTCAAAAGGTGAGTTTGAGATGTTGAATTGCACTTTGAAAAACAGTTGGGAAACCATCTAAACAGTTCTTAACCATAAGGGTACTGGGGGTTTCATCAATTAGAACTGCCTTTACCAGAGTATTTTGACTTTCCACAGAGTTAGAGTTGAAGGTAACCTGACTTCATCATAACACTTTTCAAGACCTGAAAAAACTTTGTGTACACATCTGTGACAGCTTGTTTTCCACCAGGAAACTGTTCAAAACAGTTCATTTCTGTAAAAAACTATGTCGCAGATGTGTTTCAAGTGTTTCAACTTTCACAACATAGAAGTTAAGACTCATTAAATTTAACTCAACTTCAGTTTTTGCCCAATGCAACTCAATAGGATTTTCAAAAGCTGAGTTTGAGATGTTGAATTGCACTTTGAAAAACAGTGGGGAAACCATCAAAACAGTTCTTAACCATAAGGGTACTAGGGATTTCATAATTTAGAACTGCTTTTACCAGAGTACTTTGACTTTACACAGCGTTAGAGTTGAAGGTAACCTTATTTCACCATAACGCGTTTCAGGGCCTGAAAATAACTTGTTTACACATGTGTGACGCCTTGTTTTCCACCAGGAAACTGTTCAAAACAGTTAATTTCTGTAAAAAACTATGTCACTGATGTTTTTCAAGTGGGTTCACAACATAGAAGTTAAGACTCATTGAGTTTCACTCAACTTTAGATTTGGCCCAATGCAAGTCAAAGTGGATTTCAAAAAGTGAGTTTGAGATGTTGAAGTGCACTTTGAAAAACAGTTGTGAAACCATCCAAACAGTTCTTAACCATAAGGGTACTGGGGGTTTCATCATTTAGAACTGCCTTTACCAGAGTATTTTGACTTTCCACAGAGTTAGAGTTGAAGGTAAACTGACTTCATCATAACACTTTTCAAGACCTGAAAACAACTTTGTGTACACATCTGTGACGGCTTGTTTTCCACCAGGAAACTGTTCAAAACAGTTCATTTCTGTAAAAAACTATGTCGCAGATGTGTTTCAAGTGGTTTCACAACATAGAAGTTAAGACTCATTGAGTTTCACTCAACTTCAGTTTTTGTCCATTGCAAGTTAATGGGAATTTCAAAAAGTGAGTTTAAGATGTGAAGTGCACTTTGAAAAACAGTTGGGAAACCATCCAAACAGTTCTTAACCATAAGGGTACTGGGATTTAATCATTTAGAACTGTTTTTACGATAGTATTTGACCTTTACACAGCGTTAGAGTTGAAGGTAACCTTATTTCACCATAACGCGTTTCAGGGCCTGAAATTCACTTTGTGTACACATGTTTGACGCCTTGTTTTCCACCAGGAAACTGTTCAAAACAGTTCATTTCTGTAAAAAACTATGTCGCTGATGTTTTTCAAGTGGTTTCACAACATAGAAGTTAAGACTCATTAAATTTAACTCAACTTCAGTTTTTGCACAATGCAACTCAATAGGAATTTCAAAAGGTGAGTTTGAGATGTTGAATTGCACTTTGAAAAACAGTTGGGAAACCATCGATACAGTTCTTAACCATAAGGGTAATGGGGATTTCATCATTTAGAACTGCTTTTACCAGAGTATTTTGACTTTCCACAGAGTTAGAGTTGAAGGTAACCTGAATTCACCATAACGCGTTTCAAGGGCTGAAAATCACTTTGTGTACACATTTGGGACGCCTTGTTTTCCACCAGGAAACTGTTCAAAACTGTTCATTTCTGTAAAAATATGTGCAGATGTGTTTCAAGTGTTTCAACTTTCACAACATAGAAGTTAAGACTCATTAAATTTAACTCAACTTCAGTTTTGCCCCCAAAGCAACTCAAATTTGGATTTTCAAAAACTGAGTTTGAGATGTTGAATTGCCCTTTGAAAAAAAAGTGGGGAAACCCAAAAAAACAGTTCTTAACCATAAGGGTCTGGGATTTTATAATTTAGAACTGCTTTTTTCCGAGTACTTTTTTATTTTCACAGCGTTTTAGGTTGGGAAGGGTAACCTGACTTTATCATAACACTTTTCAAGACCTGAAAACAACCGGTACACATTTGGGGGGGGTTGTTTTTCCCCCAGGAAATTTCAAAACAGGCCCTTTTCTGTAAAAAACTTTTGTGCAGATGTGTTTCAAATGTTTTACAACATAGAAGGTAAGACTCATTGAGTTTCCTCAACCAGTTTTTTTCCCTTGCAAGTTAATGGGGGGTTTCAAAAGGTGAGTTTAAGATTTAAGGCACTTTGAAAAAAATTTTTGAAACCATCCCAAAAAGGGTTTTTAAAAAAATAAGGGTACTGGGGGTTTCCCTCATTTAGAACTGTTTTTACCATAGTTTTTTACTTTACACAGCGTTAATTGAAGCTAACCTTATTTCACCCTGCGTTTCAGGGCCCCGAAATTACTTTTGTACACATGTGTGACGCCTTGTTTTCCACCAGGAAAAAAGTTCAAAAAAAGTTCATTTCTGTAAAAAAATATGTTGCAGATGTGGTTTCCCAAATGGTTTCCAAAATTTTAGAAGTTAAGACTCATTAAATTTTAACCCCCAACTTCCGGTTTTTTTTTTCACAATGCAACCCCAAAGGAATTTCAAAAAGGGGAGTTTGAGGGTGTTGAATTGCACTTTTAAAAAAAAGTTAAACCCTCGATACAGTTCTTAACCATAAAGGGGACTGGGGATTTCATCATTTAGATCTGCTTTTATCAGAGTATTTTGACTCACTTTCCGCTCAGAGAGAGTTGAAGGTATCCTGAATTCACCTAACGTTTCAAAAGGGTTTAAAAACCGCCTTGGTACACATTTTGGCCCCCTTTTTTCCCCCCAGGAAACTGTTCAAAAAAAGTTCATTACTGTAAAAAAAATCCCCAGATGTGTTTTTAATGGTTTCACAACATAGAAGTTAAAAATTCATTGAGTTTCACTCAACTTCAGTTCTTTTCCATTGGGTTAATGTATTTCCAAAAATGAGTTTAAAATGTTAAATGCAATATGAAAAAAAAGTTGGGAAACCATCCAAAAAAGTTCTTAACCATAAAAAATTTCTGGGGGTTTTTTTTCATTTAGAACTGTTTTACTATAGTTTTTGACTTTACACAGCCCCTTTGAGTTGAAGCCAACCTTTTTTTCACCATAAATTGCTTCCCGGGCCCGGAAATTTACTTTTTTTACACATGTGTGGCGCCCTTTTTTTTCCAAACCCAGGAAAAAAAAGTTCAAAACAGTTTTATTTTCTGTAAAAAAAATTTTGTGCAGATGTGTTTTCAAGTGGTTTCACAACATGAAGTTAAGACTCATTAAATTTTTAAATCAACCCCAAAATTTTTTCCCAATGCAACTCAATAGGGAAATTTTAAACGTTTAGTTTGAGATTTTAATTGCACTTTTAAAACAGAGGGGGAAAACCCTCCCAAAAAGTTCTTAACCATAAGGGTACTGGGATTTCCTTTATGTAGAACTGCTTTTTCCAGGGGTATTTTGACTTTACACAGCCCCTTTGAGTTGAAGTTAACCCCTTTTTTCACCATTAAGCCCCTTTTTGGGCCTGAAAATAACTTTGTGTACACATGTGTGGCCTTTTTTTTCCCACCAAAGGGAAAATGTTAAAACAGTTCCTTTTTGTAAAAAATTTTGTGCAGAAGTGTTTCAAGTGGTTTCACAATATAGAAATTAAGACATTGAGTTTCCCCTCAACTTCAGTTTTTTCCATTGCAAGTTAATGGGGATTTTAAAAAATGAGTTTGAGATGTTGAATTGCACTTTGAAAACAGTTTGGGGAAAACCCTGAAACAGTTCTTAACCATAAGGGTACTGGGGATTTCATCATTTAGAACTGCTTTGACCCGAGTATTTTTTACTTTCCACAGAGTTAAAAGTTGAAGGTAACCCGGAAATTTACCATAAAGTGCCTTTTAAAGGGGTGAAAATCACTTTTTAAAAACATGTGTAGCCTTTTTTCCACCAGGAAACTGTTCAAAACAGTTCATTTCTTTAAAAAAATATTGCAGATGTGTTTTTTAAATGGACCCCATAGAAGTTAAGACTCCCTTAAATTTAAACCCCAAATTCCCGTTTTTGCCCAAAAGCAACCCCTATTGGAATGTCAAAAAGGGGAGTTTGAGATGTTAATTTCACTTTTTAAAAAAAAAATGGGAAACCATCCAAACGGTTTTTTAACCATAAGGGGGACTGGGGGTTTTTATCATTTAGAACTGCTTTTACCAAAAGTATTTTTTACTTTTTCACAAGGGTTAAAAGTTGAAGGTAACCTTATTTCACCAAAGTTTTATGGCCCCGAAAATAACTTTTTTGTACACATGTGTGGCCCCCTTTTTTTTCCCACCAGGAAACTGTTCAAAAAAAAGTTTATTTCTGTAAAAAAAATATGTGAGTGTTTTTAAAATTTTCCCAAATTTCACAACATAGAAGTTAAGACTCATTAAATTTAACTCAACTTCAGTTTTTTCACAATCAAAACTTAGGAATTTCAAAAGGTGAGTTTGAGATGTTGAAATTAATTTTTAAAAAAAGTTGGGAAACCATCTAAACAGTTCTTAACCATAAAAAGGGGACTGGGGGGTTTTATCAATTAGAACTGCCTTTACCAGAGTATTTTGACTTTCCAAGGGGTTAGAGTTGAAGGTAACCTGATTCCCCTCATAACACTTTTCAAGACCTGAAAAAAATTTTTTGTACACATCTGTGACAGCTTGTTTTTTCCCCCAGGAAACTGCCCCAAAAAAGTTCATTTCTGTAAAAAAATATGTGCGATGTGTTTCAAAATGTTTCAACTTTCCCAACATAGAAAATTGGGGCTCATTTAAAATTTTAACCCCAAATTCAGTTTTTCCCAAGAACCCCAATAGGATTTTCAAAAACTGGGGTTTTAATGTTGAATTTTTACTTTGAAAACAAAATGGGGGAAAACCCTCAAAATTCTTTAAACCCTAAAGGGGGGCTGGGGATTTCATAATTTTTGAACGCTTTTACCAGAGTACTTTGACTTTTCAAGGCCCTTAGGTTGAAGGTAACCCCACTTCATCAAAAACACTTTTCAAGACCTGAAAACAACTTTGTGTACACATCTGGACGGGGGGTTTTTCCCCCCAGGAAAAAATTTTAAAACAGTTCATTTTTTGTAAAAAAAATTCTTAGATGTGTTTCAAAAATGGTTTCACAACATAGAAATTAAGACTCATTAAATTTGCACTCAACTTCAGTTTTTTTCCCAATGGGAACTCAATAGGATTTTTTAAAAAAACTGAGTTTGAGATGGAATTACTTTGAAAAACAGTAAACCATCAAAACAGTTCTTAACCATAAAAAGGGACTAGGGATTTCATAATTTGGGGAAATGCTTTACCAGAGGGGCGACTTTTTCACAGCGTTAGAGTTGAAGGTAACCATTTTACCATAAGCGTTTCAGGGGCCCGAAAATAACCTTTTTTTTACACATGTGTGACGCCTTTTTTCCCACCAGGGAAAATGTTCAAAAAGTTAATTTCTGTAAAAACTATGTCACTGATGTTTTTCAAGTGGGTTCACAAAATAGAAGTTAAGACTCATTGAGTTTCCTCAACTTTAGATTTTGGGGCCCCAAAGCAAAATTTTAAAGTGGATTTCAAAAAATGAGTTTGGATGTTGAAGTGCACTTTTGAAAAAAAGTTGGGAAAAAACCCTCCCAAAAAGTTCTTTAAACCCTAAAAGGGGGCCGGGTTTCATCATTTAGAACTGCCTTTTCCAGAGTATTTTTACTTTTTCCCCAGAGTTAGAGTTTAAGGTAACCTGAACCCCTCCTTTAAAACTTTTCAAGACCCAAAAAAAACCCTTTTAGTAAAATGTGTGACACCTTTTTTTTCCCCAGAAACTTTTAAAACAGTTCAAATTTTTGTAAAAAAATATTGCTGATGTTTTTTAAGTGGTTTTCAACATAGAAGTTAAGACTCATTGAGTTTTACTCCCAAATTTAGATTTGGCCCAATGCAAGTCAAAGGGGGTTTCAAAAAATGAGTTTGAGATGTTGAAGTGCACTTTGAAAAAACAGTTGGGAAACCATCCAAACAGTTTTTAAAACCCTAAAAAGGGGACTGGGGATTTCATCATTTTGGGAAATGCTTTTTTCCAAAAGTATTTTTTTACTTTTCACAAACGTTAGAGTTGAAAGGAACCTTATTTCACCATAACGCTTTTAGGGGCCCGAAAAACTTTTTTGTACACATGTGTGGCCTTGTTTTCCACCAGGGAAAATTTTCAAAAATTGATTTCTGTAAAAAAATATGTCGGAAAAACGTTTCAAGTGTTTTCACAAAATAGAAGTTAAGACTCATTGAGTTTCACTCAACTTCAGTTTTGTCCATTGCAAGTTAATGGGGATTTCAAAAAGTGAGTTTAAGATGTGAAGTGCACTATGAAAAACAGTTGGGAAACCATCCAAACAGTTCTTAACCATAAGGGTACTGGGGATTTCATCATTTAGAACTGTTTTTACTATAGTATTTTGACTTTCCACAGCGTTAGAGTTGAAGGTAAACTTATTTCACCATAACGCGTTTCAGGGCCTGAAATTCACTTTGTGTACACATGTGTGACGCCTTGTTTTCCACCAGGAAACTGTTCAAAACAGTTGATTTCTGTAAAAAACTATGTCATAGAAGTGTTTCAAGTGTTTTCACAACATAGAAGTTAAGACTCATTGAGTTTCACTCAACTTCAGTTTTTGTCCATTGCAAGTTAATGGGGATTTCAAAAAGTGAGTTTAAGATGTGAAGTGCACTATGAAAAACAGTTGGGAAACCATCCAAACAGTTCTTAACCATAAGGGTACTGGGGATTTCATCATTTAGAACTGTTTTTACTATAGTATTTTGACTTTCCACAGCGTTAGAGTTGAAGGTAAACTTATTTCACCATAACGCGTTTCAGGGCCTGAAATTCACTTTGTGTACACATCTGTGACGCCTTGTTTTCCACCAGGAAACTGTTCAAAACAGTTGATTTCTGTAAAAACTATATCGAGATGTGTTTCAAGTGTTTCAACTTTCACAACATACAAGTTAAGACTCATTAAATTTAACTCAACTTCAGTTTTTGCTCAATGCAACTCAATAGGATTTTCAAAAGCTGAGTTTGAGATGTTGAATTGCACTTTGAAAACAGTTGGGAAACCATCAAACAGTTCTTAACCGTAAGGGTACTGGGGATTTCATAATTTAGAACTGCTTTTACCAGAGTACTTTGACTTTACACAGCGTTAGAGTTGAAGGTAACCTGACTTCATCATAACACTTTTCAAGACCTGAAAACAACTTTGTGTACAAATCTGTGACGGCTTGTTTTCCACCAGGAAACTGTTCAAAACAGTTCATTTCTGTTAAAAACTATGTCACAGATGTGTTTCAAGTGGTTTCACAACATAGAAGTTAAGACTCATTAAATTTAACTAATTCACCAACCTCAAAGTTTTAAAATGGTTTAATGTTCCCTTTTTAAAAAGTTAAAAAATTAAAATTTTTTAAAAGGGCGGGGTTTTAATTTAAAAACGTTTAATCTTATTTTTTTCCCGCAGTTTTCAAAAATTATTTCCTAAGCTTGGCTAAATACTTTTTAAAGGGGACCCCCTTTTTCCCAAAAACTAGTTATTTAAATTGTTCAAGTGTTATACCTTAAGATTAAAACTTTTTCAACCCTTTAGGGAAAAGAATTTTAAAAAATTTTTTTTGTTTGAAATTTAAAACAGTTTAAATCCCAAAAATTTAAACCCTTAAGGGTCAGGGTTCCATCATTAAGAATTTTTTCCAAGTTTTATTTCCACAAGTGGTTTTAAAATTTTAATCATCGAAACTTTTAAAACCAAAAAAATTTTTACATTTAAGTTTTTCCCGGATATTTTAAACGTTATTTTAAAATATTAAATTTTTAGGTTTAAGGAGGGTCATTGAATTTTATTCCTATTTCCCCAACTCAATAGGTTTTCAAAAGCTATTTAAAAGTTAATTCTTTAAAAAAAGTAGACCATCAAAGTTCCAACCATAAGGTACGGTTTTAAAATTTAGTTTGTGGTTTTTGGTTTTCCCCAAGTTGGTTGGAAGTAATGATTTACATAAGGCTTCAAGGGAAACACTTGGACGTGTGAACCCTGTTTACCGGAAAATTTAAAAGCACTGAAAAATTTGGGAATGTGTTTTTTAAATGGTTTCAAAGTGAAATTTAAATTTACTGAACTTTTCCAAACAATGTTTTGATTCAAAAAGGAGTTGAGATTTGTTTTTTATAAACAAAACATTTTAAAATAATAAAATTTCCATCAAATTTGAATGTTTAAAAGAGTTGAATTTACAGCGAGGAAGGGAACCTTTCAACTTCATGGGGCCCGAAAAATTTTGGCCTTTACCCTTTTTTCCACCAGGAAACGTTAAAAATTTTTCCTTTTTACACGGAAGTGTTTAATTTTTTACAAATGTAAGCTTTTTAAAATGTTTTAAATGCAACCAAAAAATTTCAAAAGTAGTTTGATTTGTTGCAATTTAAAAAAGTTGGAAACCATTAAACAGTTCTTTAAAAAAAATAAGTTTTACATTTAAAAATGGTTTATATTTTTTCTTTAAAGTTGGAACATCCACTTTTACAAATTTTTTGTAAAAAATTTTTGGGACATTTGAATTTTTTCCACCGGAAATTTTTCAAAAATATTTCTTAAATTTAAATGTTTAATGTTTAAAAAATTAAAATTAATTTCAAATTTCAATTCTTTTTCCCAAAAACAAAGGGGTTTAAAAGTATTTTTGGGAAAAGCTTTGAAAAAGTGAAACCAAAACAGTTCTAAATAAGGGGGGATTTAAACTTTAGAATTTTAAGATTTTTTACAAAAGTTTAAGTTAATAACCTGTCGGGCAAAATTTAAGCCCCCCCCCCCCCCCCCCCCCCCCCCCCCCCCCCCCCCCCCCCACCCCCCCCCCCCCCCCCCCCCCCCCCCCCCCCCCCCCCCCCCCCCCCCCCCCCCCCCCCCCCCCCCCCCCCCCCCCCCCCCCCCCCCCCCCCCCCCCCCCCCCCCCCCCCCCCCCCCCCCCCCCCCCCCCCCCCCCCCCCCCCCCCCCCCCCCCCCCCCCCCCCCCCCCCCCCCCCCCCCCCCCCCCCCCCCCCCCCCCCCCCCCCCCCCCCCCCCCCCCCCCCCCCCCCCCCCCCCCCCCCCCCCCCCCCCCCCCCCCCCCCCCCCCCCTTTTTTTTTTTTTTTTTTTTTTTTTTTTTTTTTTTTTTTTTTTTTTTTTTTTTTTTTTTTTTTTTTTTTTTTTTTTTTTTTTTTTTTTTTTTTTTTTTTTTTTTTTTTTTTTTTTTTTTTTTTTTTTTTTTTTTTTTTTTTTTTTTTTTTTTTTTTTTTTTTTTTTTTTTTTTTTTTTTTTTTTTTTTTTTTTTTTTTTTTTTTTTTTTTTTTTTTTTTTTTTTTTTTTTTTTTTTTTTTTTTTTTTTTTTTTTTTTTTTTTTTTTTTTTTTTTTTTTTTTTTTTTTTTTTTTTTTTTTTTTTTTTTTTTTTTTTTTTTTTTTTTTTTTTTTTTTTTTTTTTTTTTTTTTTTTTTTTTTTTTTTTTTTTTTTTTTTTTTTTTTTTTTTTTTTTTTTTTTTTTTGAGTTGAAGGTAAACTATTTCACCCTAACCTTTCAAGGGGCCCGAAAACACTTTGTGACACATTGTGACGGCCCTTTTTTTCCACCAGGAAACTGTTCAAAACAGTTGATTTTCAAAAACATGTCCAGAAGTGTTTCAAGTGTTTTCCCCAACATAGAAGTTAAGACTCATTGAGTTTCACTCAACTTCAGTTTTGTCCATTGCAGTTAATGGGGATTTCAAAAGTGAGTTTAAGATGTGAAGTGCACTATGAAAACAGTTGGAAACCATCCAAACAGTTCTTAACCATAAGGGTACTGGGGATTTTTATCATTTAGAACTGTTTACTATAGTATTTTGACTTTCCACAGCGTTAGAGTTGAAGGTAGAACTTTTTTCACCATAACGCGTTTCAGGGCCTGAAATTCACTTTGTGTACACATGTGTGACGCCTTGTTTTCCACCAGGAAACTGTTCAAAACAGTTGATTTCTGTAAAAAACTATGTCGCAGATGTGTTTCAAGTGTTTCAACTTTCACAACATACAAGTTAAGACTCATTAAATTTAACTCAACTTCAGTTTTGCTCAATGCAACTCAATAGGATTTTCAAAAGCTGAGTTTGAGATGTTGAATTGCACTTTGAAAAACAGTTGGGAAACCATCCAAACAGTTCTTAACCGTAAGGGTACTGGGGATTTCATAATTTAGAACTGCTTTTACCAGAGTACTTTGACTTTACATAGCGTTAGAGTTGAAGGTAACCTGACTTCATCATAACACTTTTCAAGACCTGAAAACAACTTTGTGTACAAATCTGTGACGGCTTGTTTTCCACCAGGAAACTGTTCAAAACAGTTCATTTCTGTAAAAAACTATGTCGCAGATGTGTTTCAAGTGGTTTCACAACATAGAAGTTAAGACTCATTAAATTTAACTCAACTTCAGTTTTTGCCCAATGCAACTCAATAGGATTTTCAAAAGCTGAGTTTGAGATGTTGAATTGCACTTGTAAAAACAGTGGGAAACCATCAAAACAGTTCTTAACCATAAGGGTACTGGGGATTTCATAATTTAGAACTGCTTTTACCAGAGTACTTTGACTTTACACAGCGTTAGAGTTGAAGGTAACCTTATTTCACCATAACGCGTTCAGGGCCTGAAAATAACTTTGTTTACAATGTGTGACGCCTTGTTTTCCACCAGGAAACTGTTCAAAACAGTTCATTTCTGTAAAAAACTATGTCACTGATGTTTTTCAAGTGGATTCACAACATAGAAGTTAAGACTCATTGAGTTTCACTCAACTTTAGATTTGGCAATGCAAGTCAAAGGATTTCAAAAGTGAGTTTGAGATGTTGAAGTGCACTTTGAAAACAGTTGTGAAACATCAAACAGTTCTTAACCATAAGGGTACTGGGGGCTTCATCATTTAGAACTGCCTTTACCAGAGTATTTTGACTTTCCACAGAGTTAGAGTTGAAGGTAACCTGAATTCATCAGAACACTTTTCAAGACCTGAAAACAACTTTGTGTACACATCTGTGACGGCTTGTTTTCCACCAGGATACTGTTCAAAACAGTTTATTTCTGTAAAAACTATGTCACAGATGTGTTTCAAGTGGATTTCACAACATAGAAGGTAAGACTCATTGAGTTTCACTCAACTTCAGTTTTTGTCCATTGCAAGGTTAATGGGATTTCAAAGGTGAGTTTAAGATGTGAAGTGCACTTTGAAAAACATTTGCGAAACCATCCAAACAGTTCTTAAACATAAGGGTACTGGGGATTTCATCATTTAGAACTGTTTTTACCATAGTTTTTGACTTTACACAGCGTTAGAGTTGAAGCTAACCTTATTTCACCATAACGCGTTTCAGGGCCTGAAATTCACTTTTTGTACACATGTGTGACGCCTTGTTTTCCACCAGGAAAATGTTCAAAACAGTTCATTTCTGTAAAAAACTATGTTGCAGATGTGTTTCAAGTGGTTTCACAACATAAGTTAAGACTCATTAAATTTAACTCAACTTCAGTTTTTGCACAATGCAACTCAATAGGAATTTCAAAAGGTGAGTTTGAGATGTTGAATTGCACTTTGAAAAACAGTTGGAAACCATCGATACAGTTCTTAACATAAGGGTACTGGGGATTTCATCATTTAGAACTGCTTTTACCAAGTATTTTGACTTTCCACAGAGTTAGAGTTGAAGGTAACCTGAATTCACCATACGCGTTTCAAGGGCTGAAAATCACGTTGTGTACACATGTGTGATGCCTTGTTTTCCACCAGGAAACTGTTCAAAACAGTTCATTACTGTAAAACTATCGCAGATGTGTTTAAGTGGTTTCACAACATAGAAGTTAAGATTCATTGAGTTTCACTCAACTTCAGTTCTTGTCCATTGCAAGTTAATGTGGATTTCAAAAAGTGAGTTTAAGATGTTAAGTGCAATATGAAAAATAGTTGAAACCATCCAAACAGTTCTTAACCATAAGGGTACTGGGGATTTTATCATTTAGAACTGTTTTTACCATAGTTTTTGACTTTACACAGCTGTAGAGTTGAAGCTAACCTTATTTCACCATAACGCGTTTCAGGGCCTGAAATTCACTTTGTACACATGTGTGACGCCTTGTTTTCCACCAGGAAAATGTTCAAAACAGTTCATTTCTGTAAAAAACTATGTCGCAGATGTGTTTCAAGTGGTTTCACAACATAGAAGTTAAGACTCATTAAATTTAACTCAACTTCAGTTTTTGCCCAATGCAACTCAATAGGAATTTCAAACGTTGAGTTTGAGATGTTGAATTGCACTTTGAAAACAGAGGGAAACCATCCAAACAGTTCTTAACCATAAGGGTACTGGGGATTTCATCATGTAGAACTGCTTTTACCAGAGTATTTTGACTTTACACAGCGTTAGAGTTGAAGTTAACCTTATTTCACCATAACGCGTTTCTGGGCCTGAAAATAACTTTGTGTACACATGTGTGACGCCTTGTTTTCCACCAGGAAACTGTTCAAAACAGTTCATTTCTGTAAAAATTATGTCCAGAAGTGTTTCAGTGGTTTCACAATATAGAAGTTAAGACTCATTGAGTTTCACTCAACTTCAGTTTTTTTCCATTGCAAGTTAATGGGGATTTCAAAAAGTGAGTTTGAGATGTTGAATTGCACTTTGAAAAACAGTTGGGAAACCATCGAAACAGTTCTTAACCATAAGGGTACTGGGGATTTCATCATTTAGAACTGCTTTGACCAGAGTATTTTGACTTTCCACAGAGTTAGAGTTGAAGGTAACCTGAATTCACCATAAGCTTTCAAGGGCTGAAAAACACTTGTGTACACATGTGTGACGCCTTGTTTCCACCAGGAAACTGTTCAAAACAGTTCATTTCTGTAAAAACTATGTCGAGATGTGTTTTAAGTGGTTTTACAACATAGAAGAAGACTCATTAAATTTAACTCAACTTTAGTTTTGCCCAATGCAACTCTATTGAATGTCAAAGGTGAGTTTGAGATGTTGTGCACTTTGAAAAAAAATGGGAAACCATCCAAACAGTTCTTAACCATAAGGGTACTGGGGATTTCATCATTTAGAACTGCTTTTACCAGAGTATTTTGACTTTACACAGCGTTAGAGTTGAAGGTAACCTGACTTCATCATAACACTTTTCAAGACCTGAAAACAACTTTGTGTACACATCTGTGACAGCTTGTTTTCCACCAGGAAACTGTTCAAAACAGTTCATTTCTGTAAAAAACTATGTCGCAGATGTGTTTCAAATGTTTCAACTTTCACAACATAGAAGTTAAGACTCATTAAATTTAACTCAACTTCAGTTTTTGCCCAATGCAACTCAATAGGATTTTCAAAGCTGAGTTTGAGATGTTGAATTGCACTTTGAAAAACAGTGGGGAAACCATCAAAACAGTTCTTAACCATAAGGGTACTGGGGATTTCATAATTTAGAACTGCTTTTACCAGAGTACTTTGACTTTACACAGCGTTAGAGTTGAAGGTAACCTGACTTCATCATAACACTTTTCAAGACCTGAAAACAACTTTGTGTACACATCTGTGACGGCTTGTTTTCCACCAGGAAACTGTTCAAAACAGTTCATTTCTGTAAAAAACTATGTCGCAGATGTGTTTCAAGTGGTTTCACAACATTAAAGTTAAGACTCATTAAATTTAACTCAACTTCAGTTTTTGCCCAATGCAACTCAATAGGATTTTCAAAAGCTGAGTTTGAGATGTTGAATTGCACTTTGAAAAACAGTGGGAAACCATCAAAACAGTTCTTAACCATAAGGGTACTGGGGATTTCATAATTTAGAACTGCTTTTACCAGAGTACTTTGACTTTACACAGCGTTAGAGTTGAAGGTAACCTTATTTCACCATAGAGCGTTTCAGGGCCTGAAAATAACTTTGTTTACACATGTGTGACGCCTTGTTTTCCACCAGGAAACTGTTCAAAACAGTTCATTTCTGTAAAAAACTATGTCACTGATGTTTTTCAAGTGGATTCACAACATAGAAGTTAAGACTCATTGAGTTTCACTCAACTTTAGATTTGGCCCAATGCAAGTCAAAGGGGATTTCAAAAAGTGAGTTTGAGATGTTGAAGTGCACTTTGAAAAACAGTTGTGAAACCATCCAAACAGTTCTTAACCATAAAGGGTACTGGGGGCTTCATCATTTAGAACTGCCTTTACCAGAGTATTTTGACTTTCCACAGAGTTAGAGTTGAAGGTAACCTGAATTCATCATAACACTTTTCAAGACCTGAAAACAACTTTGTGTACACATCTGTGACAGCTTGTTTTCCACCAGGATACTATTCAAAACAGTTTATTTCTGTAAAAAACTATGTCACAGATGTGTTTCAAGTGGTTTCACAACATAGAAGGTAAGACTCATTGAGTTTCACTCAACTTCAGTTTTTGTCCATTGCAAGTTAATGGGGATTTCAAAAGGTGAGTTTAAGATGTGAAGTGCACTTTGAAAAACATTTGCGAAACCATCCAAACAGTTCTTAAACATAAGGGGTACTGGGGATTTCATCATTTAGAACTGTTTTTTCCATAGTTTTGACTTTACACAGCGTTAGAGTTGAAGCTAACCTTATTTCACCATAACGCGTTTCAGGGCCTGAAATTCACTTTTTGTACACATTTGTGACGCCTTGTTTTCCACCAGGAAAATGTTCAAAACAGTTCATTTCTGTAAAAACTATATGAGATGTGTTTCAAGTGGTTTCCAACATGAATTAAGACTCATTAAATTTAACTCACTTCAGTTTTGCACAATGCAACTCAATAGGAATTTCAAAAGGTGAGTCTGAGATGTTGAATTGCACTTTGAAAAACAGAGGAAACCATCAAACAGTTCTTAACCATATGGGTATAGAGGGGATTTCATCATGTAGGCTTGCTTTTACCAGGGGAGATATTTTGACTTTACACAGCGTTAGAGTTGAAGTTAACCTTATTTCACCATAACGCGTTTCAGGGCCTGAAAATAGCTTTGTGTACACATGTGTGACGCCTTGCTTGTTTTTCCACCAGGAAACTGTTCAAAACAGTTCGTTTCTGTAAAATTATGTCGCAAGTGTTTCAAGTGGTTTCACAATATAGAGATTCAGAACTCATTGAGTTTCACTCAACTTCAGTTTTTTGTCCATTGCAGGATTAATGGGGATTTCAAAAAGTGAGTTTGAGATGTTGAATTGCACTTTGAAAACGGTTGGAAACCATCGAAACAGTTTCTTAACCATAGGGTACTGGGGATTTCATCATTGGGAACTGCGCTTTGACCAAATTATTTTGACTTTCCACAGAGTTAGAGTTGAAGGTAACCTGCGTTGGACTAGCGTTTCAAGGGCTAAAATCACTTTGTGTACATGTGTGACGCCTTGTTTTCCACCGGAAAAGATGTTCAAAACAGTTCACATTTCTGTAAAACTATGTCGCAGATGTGTTTCAAGTGGTTTCACAACATAGAAGTTAAGACTCATTAAATTTAACTCAACTTCAGTTTTTGCACAATGCAAACTCAGCCAAATTTCAAAGATTGAGTTTGAGATGTTGAAGTGCACTTTGAAAACGGTTGGGGAAACCATTGATACACAGTTCTTAACCACAAGGGTACTGGGGATTTCATCATTTAGAACTGCTTTTACCAGAGTATTATTTTAGGCTTTCCACAGGTTAGGGGTGAAGGTAACCTGAATTCACCACTTAGCGTTTCAAGGGCTGAAAATCACTTAGTGTACACATGTGTGACGCCTTGTTTTCCATCAGGAAACTGTTCAAAACAGTTCATTACTGTAAAAAACTATGCATAGATGTGTTTAAGTGGTTTCACAACATAGAAGTTAAAGATTCATTGAGTTTCACTCAACTGGTTCTGTCCATTACAGGATTAATGTGGATTTCAAAAGTGAGTTTAAAGATGTTGTTAAAGTGCAATATAAGAAAAATAGTTAGGGAAACCATCAAACAGTTCTTAACCATAAAGGGTACTTCCAGAGTTTTATCATTTAGAACTGTTTTTACCATAGTTTTGACTTTACAGCGTTAGAGTTGAAATAACCTTATTTCACCATAACAGCGTTCCGGGGCCTGAAATTCACTTTTTGTACACATGTGTGGCGCCTTGTTTTTCCACCAGGAAGCTGTTCAAAACAGTTCATTTCTGTAAAAAAATTATGTCGCAGAAGTGTTTCAAGTGGTTTCACAATATAGAGTTAAGGCTCATTGAGTTTCACTCAACTTCAGTTTTGTCCATTGCAAGACTGGCGGGATTTCAAAAGAGTGAGTTTGAGATGTTAAATTTGCACTTTGAAAACAGTTGGGAAACCATGAGCAGTTCTTAACCATAAGGGTACTGGGGATTTCATCATTTAGAACTGCTTTGACCAGAGTATTTTTGACTTTCCACAGGAGTTAAGAGTTGAAGGTAACCTGAATTCACCATAACTGGCGTTTCAAGGGCTAAAATCACTTTGTGTACATGTGCGACGCCTTGTTTTCCACCAGGAAAATGTTCAAAACAGTTCATTTCTGTAAAACGCTATGTACTTGAGATGTGTTTCAAATTAAGTTTTCCACAACTTATAGAAGTTCTAAGACTCATTAAATTTAACTCAACTTCAGTTCTTGCACAATGCAACTCAATAGGAATTTCAAAGGGTGAGTTTGAGATGTTGAGTACGCACGAAAAACAGTTGGGAAACCATTGATACAGTTCTTAACCACAAAGGGTACTGGGGATTTCATCATTTAGAACTGCTTTTACCAGGTATTTTGACTTTCCACAGAGTTAAGGTTGAAGGTAACCTAGATTCTATAACGTTTCAAGGGGCTGAAAATCACTTTGTGTACACATGTGTGACGCCTTGTTTTCCACCAGAAACTATTTCAAAACAGTTCATTACTGTAAAAAACTATGCCGCAGATGTGTTTTAAGTGGTTTCACAACATAGAAGTTAAGATTCATTGAGTTTCACTCAACTTCAGTTCTTGTCCATTTACTGAAGTTAATGTGTAGTTTCAAAAGTGAAGTTTAAAGATGTTACAATATGAAAATAGTTGGGGAAACCATCAAACAGTTCTAGCAACCATAAAGGAATTACTGGGGATTTTACATTTAAATTTGTTTTTTACCATAGTTTTTGACTTTACACAGCGTTAGAGTTGAAGCTAACCTTATTTCACCATATAGCGTTTCAGGGGCCTGAAATTCACTTTTTGTACACACATGTGTGGCACCTTGTTTTCCACCAGAGCTGTTCAAAACAGTTCATTTCTGTAAAAAATTATGTCGCAGAAGTGTTTCAGAAGTGGTTTCACAATATAGAAGTTAAGGCTCATTGAGTTTCACTCCAACTTCAGTTTTTGTCCATTGCAAGTTAATGGGGATTTCAAAAGTGGTTTGAGATGTTGAATTGCACTTTGAAAACAGTTGGGGAAACCATCCAGGAAACAGTTCTTAACCATAAGGAGTACTAGAGGATTTCATCATTTAGAACTGCTTTGACCAGAGTATTTTGACTTTCCACAGAGTTAGAGTTGAAGAGGTAACCTGAATTTCACCATACTTAACGTTTCAAAGGAGCTGAAAATCACTTTGTGTACGTGACGCCCTGTTTTCCACCAGGAAACTGTTCAAAACAGTTCATTTCTGTAAAAACTATGTCACTTAGCAGATGTGTTTTAAGTGGTTTCACAACATAGAAGTTAAGACTCATTAAGAAATTTAACTCAACTTCAGTTTTGCCCAAGTACAGCTCTGTGGAATGTCAAAAGGTGGAGTTTGAGATATTGGATGCACTTTGAAAAGTGGGAAACCATCAAACAGTTCTTAACCGCCAAGGGTACTGGGGATTTCATCATTTAGAACTGCTTTTACCAGAGTATTTTGACTTTACACAGCGTTAGAGTTGAAGGTAACCTTATTTCACCATAACGCGTTTCATGGCCTGAAAATAACTTTGTGTACACATGTGTGACGCCTTGTTTTCCACCAGGAAACTGTTCAAAACAGTTCATTTCTGTAAAAAACTATGTCGCAGATGTGTTTCAAGTGTTTCAACTTTCACAACATAGAAGTTAAGACTCATTAAATTTAACTCAACTTCAGTTTTTGCCCAATGCAACTCAATAGGATTTTCAAAAGCTGAGTTTGAGATGTTGAATTGCACTTTGAAAAACAGTGGGGAAACCATCAAAACAGTTCTTAACCATAAGGGTACTGGGGATTTCATAATTTAGAACTGCCTTTACCAGAGTATTTTGACTTTCCACAGAGTTAGAGTTGAAGGTAACCTGAATTCATCATAACACTTTTTCAAGATATGAAAACAACTTTGAGTACACATGTGTGACACCTTGTTTTCCACCAGGAAACTGTTCAAAACAGTTCATTACTGTAAAAAACTATGCCGCAGATGTGTTTTAAGTGGTTTCACAACATAGAAGTTAAGATTCATTGAGTTTCACTCAACTTCAGTTCTTGTCCATTGCAAGTTAATGTGGATTTCAAAAAGTGAGTTTAAGATGTTAAGTGCAATATGAAAAATAGTTGGGAAACCATCCAAACAGTTCTTAACCATAAGGGTACTGGGATTTTATCATTTAGAACTGTTTTTACCATAGTTTTTGACTTTACACAGCGTTAGAGTTAAAGCTAACCTTTTTTTCACCATAACGCTGCTTCAGGGCCTGAAATTCACTTTTTGTACACATGTGTGACGCCTTGTTTTCCACCAGGAAAATGTTCAAACAGTTCATTTCTGTAAAAAACTATGTCGCAGATGTGTTTCAAGTGGTTTCACAACATAGAAGTTAAGACTCATTAAATTTAACTCAACTTCAGTTTTTGCCCAATGCAACTCAATAGGAATTTCAAACGTTGAGTTTGAGATGTTGAATTGCACTTTGAAAAACAGAGGGGAAACCATCCAAACAGTTCTTAACCATAAGGGTACTGGGGATTTCATCATGTAGAACTGCTTTTACCAGAGTATTTTGACTTTACAGCGTTAGAGTTGAAGTTAACCTTATTTCACCATAACGCGTTTCAGGGCCTGAAAATAACTTTGTGTACACATGTGTGACGCCTTGTTTTCCACCAGGAAACTGTTCAAAACAGTTCATTTCTGTAAAAAATTATGTCGCAGAAGTGTTTCAAGTGGTTTCACAATATAGAAGTTAAGACTCATTGAGTTTCACTCAACTTCAGTTTTTGTCCATTGCAAGTTAATGGGATTTCAAAAAGGGGTTTGAGATTTTTGAATTGCACTTTGAAAAAAAGTTGGGAAACCATCAAACAGTTCTTAAAACCCTAAGGGCCCGGGGGTTTATCATTTAGAACTGCTTTTTACCAGAAAAATTTTTTACTTTCCACAGAGTTAGAGTTGAAGGTAACCTTTAATTCACCATAACGTTTCGGGGGTAAAAATCACTTTGTGTACACATGTGTGACGCCTTGTTTTCCACCAGGGGAAAAAGTTTTAAAACAGTTCATTTCTGTAAAAAATATTTTCGCAGATTTTTCAAGTGGTTTCCCCAACATAGAAGTTAAGACTCATTAAATTTAACTCAACTTCAGTTTTTTCACAATGCAACTCAATAGGAATTTCAAAAAAGGGGAGTTTGGGATGTTGAAGTGCCTTGAAAACAGTTGGGAAACCATTGATACAGTTCTTAAAACAAGGGTACTGGGGGTTTCATCATTTAGAACTGCTTTTTTCCAGAGATTTTTACTTTCCACAGAGTTAAAAGTTTAAGGTAACCTGAATTCACCCCTAACGCTGCTTTTAAGGGCTGAAAAACACTTTTTTGTACACATTTTGACGCCTTGTTTTCCACCAGGAAACGTTCAAAACAGTTTTATTACTGTAAAACTATGCCGAGATGTGTTTTTTAAATGGTTTTCACAACAAAAGAAGTTAAGATTCATTGAGTTTCACCCCAACTTCAGTTTTTTGTCCATTGAAAATTAATGTGGATTTCCCCAAAAAGGGGTTTAAGATGTTAATGCAATATGAAAAAATTTGTTGGGAAACCATCCAAACAGTTCTTTAAACCCTAAGGGTACTGGGGGTTTTATCATTTTAGGGAAATTTTTTACCATAGTTTTTTACTTTACACAGCCCCTTTGAGTTGAAGTTTTAACCTTATTTCACCATAACGCCGCTTCAGGGGCCCGAAAATTTACTTTTTTTACACATGTGTGACGCCTTTTTTTTTCCCCCAGGAAACTGTTCAAAACAGTTCATTTTTTGTAAAAAAATTTTGTCGCAGGGAAATGTTTTTAAGTGGTTTCCCCAAAATAGAAGTTAACTATTGAGTTTCACTCCCAAATTCGCCTTTTGTCCATTGAAGTTAATGGGGATTTCAAAAAATGAGTTTGAGATGTTGAACCAATTTTAAAAAAAGTTGGGAAACCATCTAAACAGTTCTTAACCATAAGGGTAAATTTGGGGGTTTCAACAATTTTGAACTGCTTTGACCAGAGTATTTTGACTTTTCCCCAGAAAATTAGAGTTGAAGGTAACCTGAATTTCACCATAAAGGGTTAAGGGCCAAAAATCACTTTTTTGTACAATTTGGACGCCTTTTTTTCTCCCCCGGAAAATGTTCCAAAAAAAGTTCATTTCGTAAAAAACTAGGGCGCAGATGTTTTCAAAAGGGTTTTTACAACATAGAAGTTAAGACTCATTAAATTTAACTCAACTTCAGTTTTTGCAAAATGCAACTCAATAGGGAAATTTCAAAAAAGGGGAGTTTGAGATGTTGAAGGAATTTTTAAAAAAAGGGTTTGGGGAAAACCCTTGATACAGTTCTTTAAACCCCAAGGGTACTGGGGTTTCATCATTTAGAACTGCTTTTCCGGATTTTTGACTTTTCCAAAAGAGTTGGGTTTAAGGTAACCTTTAATTCACCAAAAGCGTTTTAAGGGGGAAAAAACACTTTGTGTACACATTTTGTGACGCCTTTTTTTTCTCTACCAGGAAACTGTTCAAACAAAACTCATTACTGTAAAAACTATGCCCAGATGTGTTTTTAATGGTTTCACAACATAGAAGTTAAGATTCATTGGGGTTTCACTCAACTTCAAAATTCGGGCCATTGCAAGTTAATGTGGGGTTTCAAAAAATGAGTTTAAGATGTTTAAACAAAAAAAAGTTGGGGAAAACCCTCCAAAAAGTTTTCCCTAAGTGGACGGGGGTTTTTCCTTTTGGGAAATGTTTTTTCCATAGTTTTGACTTTACACAGCGTTAGAGTTTAAGCCAACCCTTTTTTCACCATAACGCTTTTAGGCCTGAAATTCACTTTTGTACACATGTGTGACTTTTTTTTTCCACCAGGGAAAAGTTCAAAAAAGTTCATTTCTGTAAAAAATTATGTCGCAGATGTGTTTCAAGTGGTTTCCCCAATATAGAAGTTTAAAGGGTCATTGAGTTTCACCTTTAACTTCAGTTTTTTTCCATTGGTTAATGGGGATTTCAAAAAAATGAGTTTGAGATGTTGAATTTCACTTTTTAAAAAAAAAGTTGGGAAACCATCTAAAAAAGTTCTTAACCATAAGGGAATTGGGGGTTTCATCATTTAGGGAAATGCTTTGACCAGAGTATTTTGATTTTCCCCAGAGTTAGGGGTTTAAAAACCTTTAATTCACCTTTTTAACCCCCGCTTCAAGGGCTGAAAAACACTTTGTGTAAACATGGGACGCCCTGTTTTTTCCCCCAGGAAACCGTTCAAAACAGTTCATTTCTTTTAAAAAAAAAGGGCGTGGGTGTGTTTTTTAAATGGTTTTCCCCCCATGAAATTAAAGACTCAATTTAAAATTTTAACCCAACTTCAGTTTTTTCCCAATGCAACTCTATTGGAAATGTGGGGTTTGAGGGTGTTGAATTTCACCCCCGGAAAAAAAGGGGGGAAAACCCTCCAAACAGTTCTTAACCATAAGGGTACTGGGGGTTTCATCATTTAGAACTGCTTTTTTCCAGAGTATTTTTTACTTTTCACAGCGTTTGAGTTGAAGGTAAACCCTTTTTTCACCATAACGCCCTTTTATGGCCTGGGAAAAAATTTTTTGTACAAGTGTGACGCCTTGTTTTCCACCCAGGGAAAATGTTCAAAAAGTTCATTTCTGTAAAAAACTATGTCCAGATGTGTTTCAAGTGTTTCAACTTTCACAACATAGAAGTTAAGACTCATTAAATTTAACTCAACTTCAGTTTTTTCCCAAGAACCAATAGGATTTTCAAAAAACTGGGGTTTTTTAGATGTTGAATTGCACTTTTTAAAAAAAAGTGGGAAACCATCAAAACAGTTCTTAACCATAAGGGTACTGGGGATTTCATAATTTAGAACTGCCTTTACCAGAGTATTTTTTACTTTTTCCCCAAAAGTTAGGGGTTGAAGGGTAACCTTTAATTCATCATAACACTTTTCAAGATATGAAAACAACTTTTTAGTACACATGTGTGAAAACCTTTTTTTTCCACCAGGAAAATGTTCAAAAAAGTTCATTTCTGTAAAAAAATATGTCGCTGATGTTTTCAAGTGGTTTCACAAAAATAGAAGTTAAGACTCATTGAGTTTTACTCAACTTTTTTGATTTCCCAATGGTCAAAGGGGATTTAAAAAGTGAGTTTGAGATGTTGAAGTGCACTTTGAAAAAAAAAGCTGGGAAACCATCCAAACAAATTTTAAAACCCTAAGGGGAATTTGGGGTTTCACTGTAGGGAAATGCTTTTACCAGAGTATTTTTTACTTTACACAGCGTTTGAGTTGAAGTTTAACCCCTTTTTTCACCATAACGGTTTTTAGGGGCCCGAAAATAACTTTGTGTACACATTTTGGGCGCCTTTTTTTTCCACCAGGAAACTGTTCAAAACAGTTCATTTCTATTAAAAAAATTTTTGCAGAAGTGTTTCAAGTTTTTTAAACCCCTTTTACAACATAGAAGTTAAGACTCATTAAATTTAACTCAACTTCAGTTTTGTCCAATGCAACTCAATAGGATTTTCAAAAGCTGAGTTTGGGGATGTTGAATTACACTTTGAAAAACAGTTTGGGAAACCATCCAAAAGTTAAAAAACCATAAGGGGGACTGGGTGTTTCATCATTTAGAACTGCCTTTTCCAGAGTATTTTTTTACTTTCCAAGAGTTAAATTTAAAGGAACCTGACTTCATCATAACACTTTTCAAGACCTGAAAACAACTTTTTTGGTACACATTTGGGCGCATTTTTTTTCCACCAGGGAAAATGTTCAAAAAAAGTTCATTTTGTAAAAAATATGTCACAGATGTGTTTAAGTTTTCAAAACATAGAAGTTAAGACTCATTGAGTTTCACTCAACTTCAGTTTTTTTCCAAGAAAATTAATGGGGGTTTCAAAAATGAATTTAAAAATTTAAGTGCACTTTGAAAAAAAGTTGGGAAACCAGCCAAAAAAAGTTTTTAAAAATAAGGGGACTGGGGTTTTTTCCATTTAGAACTGTTTTTAAATAGTATTTTTGACTTTACACAGCGTTAGAGTTGAAGGTATCCTTTTTTTCACCATAACGCGTTTTAGGGGTGGGAAAATTTACTTTTGGGACACATGTGTGACGCCTTGTTTTCCACCAGGAAAAAAGTTTCAAAAAAGTTCATTTCTGTAAAAACTATGTCGCAGATGTGTTTCCCAAATGGCCCCAACATAGAAGAAAACTCATTAAATTTAACCCCACCAGTTTTTTAAAAAAAGCAACTCAATAGGAATTTCAAAAAAGGGGAGTCTGAGATGTTGAATTGCACTTTTAAAACAGTTGGGAAACCATCATACAGTTCTTTAAAATAAGGGTACTGGGGGTTTCATCATTTAGAACTGCCCTTTCCAGAGTATTTTTTACTTTCCACAGAGTTAGAGTTGAAGGAAACCCCGAATTCACCATAACGCTTAAGGGCTGAAAATCACTTTGTGTAATTTCGTGTGACCCCCTTTTTTTCCACCAGGGAAAATGTTCAAAACAGTTCATTACTGTAAAAAAATATGCCGCAGATATGTTTTGGGTTTCCCCCAACATAGAAGTTAAGATTCATTGAGTTTCACTCCCAAATTCAGTTCTTTTTCCATTGCAAGTTAATGTGGGGTTTCCCAAAAAATGAGTTTAAGATGTTAAGTGCAATATGAAAAAAAGTTGGGGGAAAACCCTCCAAACAGTTCTTAAAAATAAGGGTACTGGGATTTTATCATTTTGGGAAATTTTTTATCATAGTTTTTGACTTTTTCCCCTGCTAGAGTTGAAGTTAACCTTATTTCACCATAACGCTTTGGGCCTGAAAATTTACTTTTGTAAAAACATGTGTGACGCCTTGTTTTTTCCCCCAGGGAAAAAGTTTAAAAAAAGTTTATTTCTGTAAAAAATATGTCGCAGATGTGTTTCAAGGGTTTCCCCAAAATAGAAGAAGACTCATTAAAAATTTTTTCTAAAATTGTTTTTCCCAATGCAACTAATAGGAATTTCAAACGTTGAGTTTGGGGATGTTGAATTGCACTTTTTAAAAACAGAGGGGAAAAACCCTCCAAACAGTTTTAACCATAAGGGGACTGGGGGTTTAATATGTAGAACTGCTTTTTCCAGAGTATTTTTTACTTTACACAGCCCCTTTGAGTTGGTTAACCTTATTTCACCATAACCGCTTTGGGGGCCCGAAAATAATTTGTGTCCATTGTGTGACGCCTTTTTTTTCCACCAGGAAAAATGTTCAAAAAAAAGTTCATTTCGTAAAAATTTGTCGCAGAAGTGTTTCAAGTGGTTTCACAATATAGAAGTTAAGACTCATTGAGTTTCACCCCAAACCCGTTTTTTTCCATTGGGTTTAAAGGGGTTTCCCAAAAATGAGTTTGAGGGTGTTGAATTAAAATTTTAAAAAGTTGGGAAACCATCAAAAAAATTTTAAACCATAAGGGTACTGGGGGTTTCATCATTTAGAACTGGGTTTGACCAGAGTATTTTGACTTTCCACAGAGTTAGAGTTGAAGGTAACCTGAATTCACCATAACGCTTCGGGTAAAAACTTTGTGTACACATGTGTGACGTTTTTTTTTCCACCAGGGAAAAAGTTCAAAAACAGTTCATTTCTGTAAAAAAATATGTCGGGATGTGTTTCAATGGTTTCCCCAACATAGAAGTTAAGACTCATTAAATTTAACTCAACTTCAGTTTTGCAAAATGCAACTCAATAGGAATTTCAAAATGAGTTTGAGATGTTGGGAAATTTCACTTTGAAAAAAAGTTGGGAAACCATTGATACAGTTTCCCTTAAAAACAAGGGTAACTTGGGGGTTTACTATTTTGAACTGCTTTTACCAGGGGTATTTTGACTTTCCACAGAGATAGAGTTGAAGGTAACCTGAATTCACCATAACGCTGCTTCAAGGGGGTGAAAAAACACTTTGTGTAAACATGTGTGACGCCCTTTTTTTTCCACCAGGAAACTGTTCAAAACAGTTCATTACTGTAAAAAAAATATGCCGCAGGGTGTGTTTTAAGTGGTTTCACAACATAGAAGTTAAGATTCATTGAGTTTCACTCAACTTCAGTTCTTTCCATTGCAAGTTAATTTTGGATTTAAAAAATGAGTTTAAGATGTTAAGTGCAATATGAAAAAAAAGTTGGGGAAAAAATCCAAAAAGTTCTTAACCATAAGGGGACTGGGGGTTTTATCATTTAGAACTGTTTTTACCATAGTTTTTTTACTTTACACAGCGTTTGAGTTGAAGCTAACCTTATTTCACCAAAAACGCCGCTTCGGGGGCCCGAAATTCACTTTTTGTAAAATGTGTGACGCCTTTTTTTTCCACCAGGAAACTGTTCAAAACAGTTCATTTCTGTAAAAAAAATTTTTGCAGAAGTGTTTCAAGTGGTTTCACAATATAGAAGTTAAGGCTCATTGAGTTTCACTCCCAAATTGTTTTTTTCCATTGCGTTAATGGGGATTTCCAAAAAATGAGTTTGAGATGTTGAATTGCACTTTGAAAAACAGTGGGGAAAAACCCTCAACAGTTCTTTAAACCCTATGGGGAATTGGGGGTTTCCATCATTTAGAACTGCCCTTTTACCAAATATTTTGACTTTCCACAGAGTTAGGGGTTGAAGGTAACCTGAATTCACCATAACGCGTTTTAAGGGCTGAAAAACACTTTTGTTAACTGTGACGCCCCGTTTTCCACCAGGAAACTGTTCAAAAAAGTTCATTTTGTAAAAACTATGTCGCAGGGTGTGTTTTAAGTGGTTTCCCCCAAAAATAGAAGTTAAGACTCAAAATTTTTAAATCAACTTCAGTTTTTGCCCAATGCAACTCTAGTGGGAAAGTCAAAAAGGGGAGTTTGAGATGTTGAATTTCACTTTTAAAAAAAATGGGGAAAACCATCCAAACAGTTCTTAAAAATAAGGGTACTGGGGGATTCCCCTCATTTAGAAATTTCTTTTTTCCAGGGGTATTTTGACTTTTACACAGCTGCTAGAGTTGAAGGTAACCTTTTTTTCACCCATAACGCCCTTTTATGGCCTGGGAAAAAAACCCTTTTTGTACACATGTGTGACGCCTTGTTTTCCACCAGGAAAAATGTTCAAAAAAGTTCATTTCGTAAAAAATATGTCGGGATGTGTTTCCCAAATGTTTCAACTTACAACATAGAAGAAGATCATTAAATTTTAATAAAATTGTTTTTTCCCAATGCAACTCAATAGGATTTTAAAAACTGATTTGAGATTTTTGAATTGCACTTTTTTAAAACAGTGGGGAAAACCCTCAAAAAAGTTCTTAACCATAAGGGTACTGGGGATTTCCATAATTTAGAACTGCCTTTACCAGAGTATTTTTATCTTTTCCCCAGAGTTTTTGAGTTGAAGGTAACCTTTAATTCATCATAACACTTTTCAAGATATGAAAACAACTTTGAGTACAGTGGGGACACCTTTGTTTTCCACCAGGAAACTGTTTTAAAACAGTTCATTTCTGTAAAAAAATATGTCGCTGATGTTTTTCAAGTGGTTTCAAAAACATAGAAGTTAAGACTCCCTTGAGTTTCACTCCCAAATTTTTGATTTCCCAATGCAAGTCAAAGGGGGTTTCAAAAGGGGTTTGAGATGTTGAAGTGACTTTGAAAACAGTTGGGGAAAACCCTCCAAACAGTTCCCAACCATAAGGGTACTGGGATTTCATCATGTAGAACTGCTTTTTCCAGAGTATTTTGACTTTTACACCCGCGCTAGGGGTTGAAGTTTAAACCCTTTTTTCACCATAACGCCGCTTTTAGGGGCCCCCAAAAAAACTTTGTGTACACATTTTTGACGCCTTTTTTACCAGGAAACTGTTCAAAACAGTTCATTTCTGTAAAAATTATGTCGCAGAAGTGTTTCAAGTTTTTTCAACATTCACAACATAGAAGTTAAGACTATTAAATTTTTAAATCAACTTCAGTTTTTTTCCCAATGCAACTCAATAGGGTTTTCAAAAGCTGAGTTTGAGATGTTGAATTAACTTTTAAAAAAAGTTTGGAAACCATCCAAAAAAGTTTTTAACCATAAGGGGACTGGGTGTTTTACTTTAGAACTGCCTTTACCAGGGGTATTTTGACTTTTTCCCCAGAGTTAAATTTGAAGGTAACCTGACTTCATCATAACACTTTTTTAAGACCTGAAAAAATTTTTTGGGACACATTCAGACGGGTTGTTTTCCACCAGGAAAAATGTTCAAAAAAGTTCATTTCAAAAAAATATGTCACAGATGTGTTTCAATGGTTTCAAAAAATAAAATTAAGACTCATTGAGTTTCACCCAACTTCAGTTTTTTTCCATTTCAAGTTAATGGGGATTTCAAAAGGGGTTTAAGATGTGAAGTGCACTTTGAAAACAGTTGGGAAACCAGCCAAACAGTTCTTAACCATAAGGGTACTGGGGGTTTCATCATTTAGAACTATTTTTTTCGATAGTATTTTTTACTTTACACAGCGCTAGAGTTGAAGGTATCCTTATTTCACCATAACCCCCTTCAGGGCCTGGGAAAATTTACTTTGTGTACACATGTGTGACGCCCTTTTTTTCCACCCGGAAACTGTTCCAAAAAAAAATTCATTTTTGTAAAAAACTATGTCCAGATGTGTTTCAAGTGGTTTCAGAACATAGAACTTAAGACCCCATTTAAAATTTTAAATCAACTTCAGTTTTTTCCCAATGCAACCTTCAATAGGAATTTCAAAAAAGGGGAGTTTGAGATGTTGAATTGCACTTTTAAAAAAAGTTGGGAAAAACCCTCAAAAAAGTTCTTAACCATAAGGGTACTTGGGGATTTCCCTCATTTAGAACTGCTTTTACCAGAGTATTTTGACTTTCCACAGAGTTGAGTTGAAGGTAACCTGAATTTTTTCCCCCAACCGCTTCAAGGGCTGAAAA
Source organism: Polypterus senegalus (assembly GCF_016835505.1). Taxonomy (NCBI): domain Eukaryota; kingdom Metazoa; phylum Chordata; class Cladistia; order Polypteriformes; family Polypteridae; genus Polypterus; species Polypterus senegalus. The sequence goes on from NW_024377594.1 coordinate 30,156, forward strand.
TCACTTTTTTGTAAACTGGTGACGTTTTTTTTTCCACCAGGAAACCGTTCAAAACAGTTCATTTCAAAAACTATTCGCAGATGTGTTTTAATGGTTTCCCCAAATAGAAGTTAAGACTCATTAAATTTAACTCAACTTGGGGTTTTTTCCCAATGCAACTCTATTGGAATGTCAAAAGGTGAGTTTTTAGATGTTGAATTGCACTTTGAAAAAAATGGGGAAACCATCCAAAAAATTTTAACCATAAGGGGACTGGGGGTTTCATCATTTAGGGAAATGCTTTTTCCAGAGTATTTTTGGGCTTTTTCACAGCCCCTAGAGTTGGGAAGGGGAACCTTATTTCACCATAACGCTGCTTTATTTGGGCCCGAAAATAACTTTTGTAAATTAGTGTGACGCTTTTTTTCCACCAGGAAACTGTTCAAAAAGTTCATTTCAAAAAATATGTCGCAGATGTGTATCAATGTTTTAAAATTTAAAAATAGGGTTTAAAATCATTTTTAATCCTTCAGTTTTTTTCCCCCTGCAACTCCCCAAAAGGGTTTTCAAAAGGGTTTTAGATGTTAATTGCACTTTTAAAACAGTGGGGAAAACCCTCAAAACAGGGTTTTTAACCAAAAGGGTACGGGGATTTTAATTTTGAATTTTTTACCAGAAAACTTTTTACTTTACACAGCGCGGTTTTTGGGGGCCCCCATTTATAACATTTTTAAATTGAAAACAATTTTTTGTACAATTCGTGACGGTTGTTTTTTTCCCCCAGGTTTAAAACAAAATTTTTTTTAAAAACTATGTCGCAAAAGGTTTTTGGGTTTCCCCAAAAATTTGTTAAGACTCAAATTTAACTCAACTTCAGTTTTGCTTTAATGCAACTCAATAGGATTTTTTGGGGGAGTTTTAGTTGAATTGCACTTTTTAAAAAAGGGGGGAAAAATCAAAACAGCCCAACCCTAAAAGGGGACTGGGATTTATAAATTTAGAAACGCCTTTTTCCCGGAAAAATTTTTATTTTCCCCAAAATTAATTGAAGGAAACCCGAATTATCATTCATTTTTTCGATTGAAAACAATTTTTAAATTCAAATGTGTGACACCTGTTTTTTTTTCCCGGGAAATTTTTAAAAAAGTTCATTTTTAAAAAATATGTTATAGGTGTTTCAAAGGTTTTTACAACATAGAAAAAAGACCCCATTGAGTTTTTCCCCAACCTTTGTTTTTGGGGCCACCGGTTTAAAGGGGATTTCAAAAGGTGATTTTAAGATGTGAAAAAGGGAAATTTTAAAAAAAAGTAGGGGGAAAAGCCCCAAAAGTTCTTAACCATAAGGGGCTGGGGTTTCATCATTTGAACCCCACCTTTTTTTTTTCCCCGGAGGGTTAAACCCCGACTTCATCAAAACACTTTTCGAATTGAAAAAATCTTTTGGGAAATATTTTAGGCTTGTTTTCCCCAAAAAGGAAATTTAAAAAAAAATTATTTTGTAAAACTATGTCACAAAGGTTTTTAAATGGTTTAAAATAAAGTTAAGACTTTATTGAGTTTTTCCAAACTTTTTGATTTTCCCAATGCAAATCAAAGGGGTTTCAAAAAATGAGTTTGAGATGTTAAAGGACTTTTTAAAAAAAGTTGTGAAAACCCTTCCCAAAAAAGTTTTTAAATTTAAGGGGACTGGGGGCCCTTTAATAACCGCCCCTTTTCCAATTTTTGACTTCTTAAGAGTTAGAGTTTAAGGAACCCGAATTCATCATAACACCCTTTTAAACCCGAAAACAACTTTTTGGGAAATTGTGACGCCTTTTTTAACAAGGGAAATAACAAAAAGTTCATTTTCTTTGTCGGGAGATGTGGGCAAGGCCCAAATTTCACAAAATAGAAGTTAAGACCCCCATTTTTAACTTTAACTTCGTTTTCCCCCTGCAATAAGGGGTTTAAAAACGAAATTTTTGATGTTAATTTCACTTTAAAAAAAGTGGGGTAACCATCAAAAAATTTTAACCATAGGACCCGGGGATTTAATTTGGGAAATTTCTTTCCCAATATTTTTTACTTTTGGTTAAAGCCCCTTGGTTTTTAAGGAACCTTATTTCACCAAACGCCGATCGGGGGGAAAATCAGTTTGGGGTTAAAATGTGGAGGGTTTTTTTTTTCCACCCGGAAAATGCTCAAAAAAAGTTATTTTTTTAAAAAAAATGTCCAGAAGTTTGGGCAAACATAGAAGAACTTAAATTTTAACCCCAACCCTTTAAATTTTTAAATGAAACCCAAAAGGAATTTAAAAGGTGAAAGTGTTTAATTGCATTTGAAAAAAAGGTTGGGGGAAAACCCTCGAAAAGTTCTTAATTATAAGGGAATTGGGGTTTCCATCATTTAGAATGCTTTTGGTATTTTTTTACTTTTCCCCAAACGTTTTTGTTTAAGCTAACCTTATTTCACCATAACGCCGGGCCGAAAAATTTTTGGGAAAATGTTGGGCGCCTTTTTCCACCCCGGAAAAAGTTCAAAAAGTTTATTTCGTAAAAATTATGTCCAGATTTTTTAATGGTTTTACAACATTGGGAAAAAGACTCCCTTAAATTTAACTTCAACTTCAGTTCTGTTAATGCAAACCCAAAGGGAATTCCCCAAAAGTTTAGTTTGAGATGTTTAAGCACTTTTTAAAAAATGGGGGAAACCCCCTTCCAGTTCTTTAACCCTAAAAGGGGATTTGGGGGTTTATCATTTGAACGCTTTTCCAGAGGTTTTTTTCCTTTACAAGCGTTTGAGTTGAAAAACCCATTTCACCCCCTAACGCTGCTTTTAGGGCCTGGGAAAAAAACTTTTTGTACACATGTGTGACGCCTTGTTTTCCACCAGGGAAAATGGGGTTTAAAAACAGTTCATTTCTGTAAAAAAAATTTGGGCGCAGAAGTGTTTCCCAAATGGTTTCACAATATAGAAGTTAAGACTCATTGAGTTTCCCCTCAACTTCAGTTTTTGTCCACAGTTTAAAGGGGTTTCCAAAAAAATGAGTTAAGCAAGGCGTCACACATGTGTAAAAAAAGTTTTTTTCAAGCCCCCGAAAAAGCTTTTGGTGAAATAAGGTTACCTTTAACCCTAACCGTGTAAAGTCAAAGTAATTTGGTAAAAAACAGTTTTTAAAAAAGATAAAACCCCCGAATTTAAGGTTAAGAACTGTTTGATGGTTTCCCAACTGTTTTTTAAAGGACTTCACATCTTAAACTCACCTTTTTAAATCCCCCTTAACTTGCAAAAGGACAAAAACTGAAGGTGAGGAAACTCAATGAGTCTTAACTTCTATGTTGTGAAACCACTTGAAATAATTTTTAATAGTTTTTACAGAAATGAACTGTTTTGAAAAATTTCCCGTTGGAAAAAAAAAGGTATCACACATGTGTACACAAAGTTGTTTTTGGGGCTTGAAAAGTGTTTTGATGAATTCAGGTTACCTTCATCAAAACCCGGGGAAAATCAAAAAAAATTTGGAAAGGAGGCCCCAAATGATGAAAAACCCCAGTACACCCCCTGGTTAAGAAACCGTTTGGGTGGTTTTTTACAACTGTTTTTAAAGGAATTCAAACTTTAAACTCACCTTTTGACATTCCAATTGAGTTGCATTGGGCAAAAAAATGAAGTTGAGTTAAAAAAGTCCTTTAAATTCTATGTTGTGAAACCACCTTTAAAAACATTGGGTTAAATAGCCTTTTTCAGAAATGAACTGTTTTGCAGTTTCCTGGTGGAAAACAAGGGGCCCCACATGTGTACACAAAAATGATTTTCAGCCCTTTTAAACGTAAGTATGGTGAATTCAGGTTTCCTTCAACCCTAACTCTGTGGAAAGTCAAAATACTTGGTAAAGGCAGTTCTAAAAAGATGAAGCCCCAGTACCCTTATGGTTAAGAACTGTTTGGGTGGTTTCACAACTGTTTTTAAAGTGCACTTCAACATCTCAAACTCACTTTTTGACATCCCCTTTGACTTGCATTGGGCCAAATCTAAAGTTGAGCGAAACTCAATGAGTCTTAACTCTATGTTGTGAAACCACTTGAAACACATCTGTGACATAGTTTTTACAGAAATGAACTGTTTTGAAAGTTTCCTGTGGAAAACAAGCCGTCACAGATGTGTACACAAAGTTGTTTTCAGGTTTTGAAAAGTGTTTGATGAAGTCAGGTTACCTTCATCTCTAACTCTGTGGAAAGTCAAAATACTCTGGTAAAGGCAGTTCTAAATGATGAAACCCCCTGTACCCTTATGGTTAAGAACTGTTTGGGTGGTTTCCCAACTGTTTTTCAAAGTGAATCAACATCTCAAACTCAGCTTTGAAAATCCTATTGAGTTGCATTGGGCAAAACTGAAGTTAAGTTAAATTTAATGAGTCTTACCTTCTATGTTGTGAAAGTTGAACACTTGAAACACATGCTACATAGTTTTATCAGAAATGAACTGTTTTGAACAGTTTCCTGGTGGAAAACAAGGCGTCACACATGTTTACACAAAGTGAATTTCAGGCCCTGAAACGCGTATGGTGAAATAAGGATACGTTCAACTCTAACGCTGTGTAAAGTCAAAATACTATCGTAAAAACAGTTCTAAATGATGAAATCCCCAGTACTCTTTGGTTAAGAACTGTTTGGATGGTTTCCCAACTGTTTTTCAAAGTGCACTTCACATCTTAAACTCACTTTTGAAATCCCCATTAACTTGCAATGGACAAAACTGAAGTTGAGTGAAACTCAATGAGTCTTAACTTCTATGTTGTGAAAACACTTGAAACACATCTGTGACATAGTTTTACAGAAATGAACTGTTTTGAACAGTTTCCTGGTGGAAAACAAGCCGTCACAGATGTGTACACAAAGTTGTTTTCAGGTCTTGAAAAGTGTTATGATGAAGTCAGGTTACCTTCAACTCTAACTCTGTGGAAAGTCAAAATACTCTGGTAAAGGCAGTTCTAAATGATGAAGCCCCAGTACCCTTATGGTTAAGAACTGTTTGGATGGTTTCCCAACTGTTTTTCAAAGTGCAATTCAACATCTCAAACTCAGCTTTTGAAAATCCTATTGAGTTGCATTGGGCAAAAACTGAAGTTGAGTTAAATTTAATGAGTCTTAACTTCTATGTTGTGAAACCACTTGAAATACATCTGCGACATAGTTTTTTACAGAAATGAACTGTTTTGAACAGTTTCCTGTTGGAAAACAAGGTATCACACATGTGTACACAAAGTTGTTTTCAGGTCTTGAAAGGTGTTATGATGAATTCAGGTTACCTTCAACTCTAACTCTGTGGAATGTCAAAATACTCTGGTAAAGGCAGTTCTAAATGATGAAACCCCAGTACCCTTATGGTTAAGAACTGTTTGATGGTTTCATAACTGTTTTTCAAAGTGCACTTCAACATCTCAAACTCAATTTTTGAAATCCCTTTGACTTGCATTGGGCCAAATCTAAAGTTGAGTGAAACTCAATGAGTCTTAACTTCTATGTTGTGAAACCACTTGAAAAACATCAGCTACATAGTTTTTTACAGAAATGAACTGTTTTGAACAGTTTCCTGGTGGAAAACAAGGCGTCACACATGTGTAAACAAAGTTATTTTCAGGCCCTGAAACGCGTTATGGTGAAATAAGGTTACCTTCAACTCTAACGCTGTGTAAAGTAAAAGTACTCTGGTAAAAGCAGTTCTAAATGATGAAATCCCCAGTTCCCTTATGGTTAAGAACTGTTTGGATGGTTTCCCAACTGTTTTTCAAAGTGCACTTCACATCTTAAACTCACTTTTGAAATCCCCTTTAACTTGCAATGGACAAAAACTGAAGGTGAGTGAAACTCAATGAGTCTTAACTTCTATGTTGTGAAACCACTTGAAATACATCTGCGAGATAGTTTTTACAGAAATGAACTGTTTTGAACAGTTTCCTGTTGGAAAACAAGGTATCACACATGTGTACACAAAGTTGTTTTCAGGTCTTGAAAAGTGTTATGATGAATTCATGTTACCTTCTACTCTAACTCTGTTGAAAGTCAAAATACTCTGGTAAAGGCAGTTCTAAATGATGAAATCCCCAGTACCCTTATGGTTAAGAACTGTTTGGATGGTTTCCCCACTGTTTTTCAAAGTGCAATTCAACATCTCAAACTCACCTTTTGACATTCCAATTGAGTTGCATTGGGCAAAAACTGAAGTTGTGTTAAATTTAATGAGTCTTAACTTCTATGTTGTGAAACCACTTAAAACACATCTGCGATATAGTTTTTTACAGAAATGAACTGTTTTGAACAGTTTCCTGGTGGAAAACAAGGCGTCACACATGTGTACACAAAGTGATTTTCAGCCCTTGAAACGCTAGTATGGTGAATTCAGGTTACCTTCAACTCTAACTCTGTGGAAAGTCAAAAAAACTCTGGTAAAGGCAGTTCTAAATGATGAAGCCCCCCGTACCCTTATGGTTAAGAACTGTTTGATGGTTTCACAACTGTTTTTAAAAGTGCACTTCAACATCTCAAACTCACTTTTTGAAATCCCTTTGACTTGCATTGGGCCAAATCTAAAGTTGAGTGAAACTCAATGAGTCTTAACTTCTATGTTGTGAAACCACTTGAAACACATCTATGACATAGTTTTTTACAGAAATGAACTGTTTTGAACAGTTTCCTTGTGGAAAACAAGCCGTCACAGATGTGTACACAAAGTTGTTTTCAGGTTTTGAAAAGTGTTATGATGAAGTCAGGTTACCTTCATCTCTAACTCTGTGGAAAGTCAAAATACTCTGGTAAAGGCAGTTCTAAATGATGAAACCCCCAGTAACTTATGGTTAAGAACTGTTTGGATGGTTTCCCAACTGTTTTTCAAAGTGCAATTCAACATCTCAAACTCAGCTTTTGAAAATCCTATTGAGTTGCATTGGGCAAAAACTGAAGTTAAGTTAAATTTAATGAGTCTTACCTTCTATGTTGTGAAAGTTGAAGAAACACATCTGCGACATAGTTTTTACAGAAATGAACTGTTTTGAACAGTTTACTGGTGGAAAACAAGGCGTCACACATGTGTACACAAAGTGAATTTCAGGCCCTGAAACGCTTATGGTGAAATAAGGATACGTCAACTCTAACGCTGTGTAAAGTCAAAATACTATCTAAAACAGTTCTAAATGATGAAATCCAGTACCTCTTATGGTTAAGAACTGTTGGATGGTTTCCCAACTGTTTTTCAAAGTGCACTTCACATCTTAAACTCACTTTTTGAAATCCCCATTAACATGCAATGGACAAAAACTGAAGTTAGTGAAACCAATGAGTCTTAACTTCTATGTTGTGAAACCACTTGAAACACATCTGTGACATAGTTTTTACAGAAATGAACTGTTTTGAACAGTTTCCTGGTGGAAAACAAGCCGTCACGTGTGTAACCCAAGTTGTTTTCAGGTCTTGAAAAGTGTTATGATGAAGTCAGGTTACCTTCAACTCTAACTCTGTGGAAAGTCAAAATACTCTGTAAGGCAGTTCTAAATGATGAACCCCAGTACCTTTATGGTTAAGAACTGTTTGATGGTTTACAACTGTTTTTAAAGTGCACTTCAACATCTCAAACTCACTTTTGAAATCCCTTGACTTGCATTGGGAAAATCTAAAGTTGAGTGAAACTTCAATGAGTCTTAACTTCTATGTTGTGAAACCACTTGAAATACATCTGTGACAAAGTTTTTACAGAAATGAACTGTTTTGAATAGTTTCCTTGTGGAAAATAAGCCGTCACAGATGTGTACCACAAAGTTGTTTTCAGGTTTTGAAAAATGTTATGATGAAGTCAGGTTACCTTCATCTCTAACTCTGTGGAAAGTCAAAATATTCTGGTAAAGGCAGTTATAAATGATGAAACTCCCAGTACCCTTATGGTTAAGAACTGTTTGGATGGGTTTCCCAACTGTTTTTCAAAGTGCAATTCAACATCTCAAACTCAGCTTTTGAAAATCCTATTGAGTTGCATTGGGCAAAAACCGAAGTTAAGTTAAATTTAATGAGTCTTAACTTCTATGTTGTGAAAGTTGAAACACTTGAAACACATCTGCGACATAGTTTTTTACAGAAATGAACTGTTTTGAACAGTTTCCTGGTGGAAAACAAGGCGTCACACATGTTTACACAAAGTGAATTTCAGGCCCTGAAACGCATTATGGTGAAATAAGGATACCTTCAACTCTAACGTTGTGTAAAGTCAAAATACTATCGTAAAAACAGTTCTAAATGATGAAATCCCCAGTACCCTTATGGTTAAGAACTGTTTGGATGGTTTCCCAACTGTTTTCAAAGTGCACTTCACATCTTAAACTCACTTTTGAAATCCCTATAACT